>NW_016161772.1:0-2956 GCF_001687245.7 Rhagoletis zephyria | reverse complement strand
CGTGGCGGGACCCAAACCCAGCGCACGCGAAGTTTTACGCCTTCTCACTTTAGCTCGCTCCCAAACGGGTGTTTGGTTGCTACCCAGAGGATACGTGGATATAAATATCCGGACGTTGTGAGCTGCGATTTGAACCGTACGCACAAGAATCGCTTCTGGCCACTCCCAGGTGAATGGCAGTCAAAAGTTTTCCACTTCTGCGCACGGAACCATCCTCCAATAAATTGAATAGAATTGAATTTTTCATATGACCCAATATATAATACTTACCACGGTTCTTCGCCCGCTATATCGCTCATGAAAATAGGAGGTTAAGAAACTCGCTGTATGTTACGTTCTTTTTTTTTTAATTTGGAGCCCAATCTTATACCTAAGGCGTCAAATAATAGTTTGCTTGAATTTTATGGTTGTCTATTTCGCCGTTGCTTTCATAAAAAAAAAAATCGAAAGAAGAATCTGCAGAAATCATATTGAGCAACTGCGTTTTATTAAGAAAAAAAATTGTAGAATTCGCTACTGGCGCTGTGTATCTATTAACACAAAAGAACCCTGCAAAAAAACGCCTAATTTATTTCACATGCATTGTAAGTTATGGTGAGGAGAGTTCATATGGATGCTATTTTCAAATCAAAAAAATAGCTCAAAATAAAAAAAGACTAAAGCTGCCAAGCAAGTTGTGGAAATGGAAATAATTTTGGTTAAAAGTTTGTAATGCTAACACTTTCTACTCTATATATGTATGTATAAAAAAATTTGCGTACATACATTTGTATGTATGTATGTATGTACGCATGTGTAATAGAATGAATGCATAATACATGAAGTTGAGCAAACATTTAAAAAAAAAACAACTCACTCTAAACCGAATTTAAAAAACATGCTACGCCCCGTTACAGAGCAGCATTTGCCTAATTACTATGAAATTTCTATTCTTCACACTCCTTCACTTGTCTGCTTTTGCTTTCGTACTTGAATACAAATTCGTGTATATGTATGTGTGGGTGCGCCCATGTAAATATCCCTGCGGGAAATGTATCCAACTATAAGTTAACTTGAAGTTGATTACGAAATAACTAAAGGTCACTATTGTTTGTATATTTTCTTCGAGGAAAGCTAACTCTATTTCTATGATGATGGCCGCGAAATAGTTAAGGGTGATTACAACTGGCTTGTAACTAACTTCTTTTGGACATAAAATATCAATAAGAAAAACAAAATATTTTTTTTGTTTTTTACCTTTTTATTTATTTAGTTTATTTTATTAAAATTTGATATTTGTAGGTGGCCCCATGTTCGAACTCCGTCATACATAACTTCCTTTCATTTGTCCTCAATTCGAAAAATTATTTGTGAAGTGCAGAAAGAAAATGTATTTAAAGCAAAATTTGCTGTTTAAAGAAAACAATCTACCGATTACGTCTGCATTACTCCTTCAATAAGTTTCAACTAGTTTCAAATTAGCTTTTTGTAGCTAACTACAAGTTATATATTTTATAGAAATCAAGGAAAAAAATTAACTACAAGTTTTTTTTTATCAATTGATAATTTTTTTCTATAGGGATATACGTATATACACATGTAAGTAGTATTCCCTTATTTTCGAAATTAATTTCTTTCTATTCACCTCTTCTAGCCACCCACCCAACTTTCGCCAGACGGCAGCAACTACCACCGACATCTTCGAACTTTTTTTATTTAGTAAATTGGAGTATATTTATGCATGTTTGTTTGCATGTTTGCATGCACACATGTGCACTTAAGTATGTATACATGTGTTGGTACATTTTAAATGAACGAAGAAACTGATATTGTACTAACTCAAATCGCTGCACATCCTGCAGCTCTTTTATGAATGCTGAACAAAGACATCTATTTTTTTTTTTTTTGCTGTATTTTCTCTACATACAATTCTTTCACCGTATTTATTTCTTATTTTGATGTGACACATGCATAAGTGCCTCATCAGCAGAATATTGTGACCGTTGTTCCTTCTGATTATGTCTGAAACAAAGCAAGCTTTCAGCCTCTGCCTCTTTGGCATTAATTTTTGTTTTAGATTTCACTTTTACTTCTGCCCAGACTATTTTGTTGCAAGATGTCAGCCACCATTCTTTTCTTTATGTTTGTACATATGTATGTACACCCATGTCGCTTCACTTGTATTTTTTCTAAAGTTTTACTCACATCTCTTCACCACTTCATGCTCTTGGTTGGTGGCTGGTCTCCAACTTGCACTTTCTCGCAGCCAGCTTTTGTCTCCTTCAAGTTGTCAATAGCCGTCAGGCAAATGTCATCGCACAGCCTCTTGGTTCGCTTTGTCGTACTGGGGCTAAGTACCTGCTGCGCTGCAAAAACCAAATCATTGGCTGTGACGCTTATCACCCGGCTATTTGCCGAGCACTTCTTTACTTAAGGCGACAGGCAGAAGCATTTTGAAGGACACTGGTAGATTTCGTGGCAAGTGGGCTCTCGGTTGCATTTTGCATAAGATCTTGGAAACTGTTTTGAAATATTTGAAAGAAAAGTAATGAGTCGCATGAGTTATACTAATTTCTATATTTGGGCATTATATGCCGTTAGAAAAAAAAAAAGTTAATTTTAACCCTAGGTAAACAATGCCCTGTTATGTTTCAAAGGATTCGTTTGTAAAGGTCAAGCATTTGTTTTTAGTGTAAATTTAGAAGCACAGTTGAATAGTGCCTCCCTATGTGTAGATATTTGGCAAGGTGTCAAAAATCGTGTTTTTGTAAAAATGTAAATTTTATTGTGGATTCCAGTACAATAGCCATCCGGTAAAACTTTTTGGTATCTATGGCTCGATTTGGGAAAGATATGTGAATTTGAGAAATTTTCTGGATATGCTTCCATATAAATATTTACATATACTAGTGTTCGCCCAGCGGTTGTAATTCAACCTTTTAAATTAAGGGGAGTTGAGGTGGGCTGAGCTGAGCCG
>NW_016161771.1:44834-48637 GCF_001687245.7 Rhagoletis zephyria | reverse complement strand
TTTTCAATTTTTAAATTCAAGTACTAAGTAAAATAAACATTATTAAAAACCACTAACTTTCAAATTTTTTATTTACCTAAATAACTTAGTTTACTTACCTAGTTGTTTCTTAAAAATACTTGACATCAGCATTCGCATCTGTGGATGTTAGCGGTTAGACATCCGCTAGACAATTTCACATTCGCAACATCCCTACTTGGAAGTATGAGTAATATCGATACTTTTTTCCAAATATGAATACTGGCATCAATCCTTTTTAGAGTATTCTTAATGAGTACTGGTATCGATACTTTTCCAAAAAGTTCTATCACTATCCGTTAGTAAATTTCATACTATGTAGTAGTCGAGAGCTCTGTTAGGTGATCGTGCGGCTTTGCCTCCAGATGCATTTCCTATCTCTAGAAGAACAATAAGCTAATTTTCTTTGCGAAAGGGGCTTTCTGTGATTGCGAAACTGGAATGAATATCGGGGGAAATCTGCTTGTCAAACTTCAGTCGCCGTATGTCGTATGGGAACCTTCTCTACCAAGCCTGTACTGTCCCATTTACCATCAATCTATGTATATCTTGTGGATTGGGCAGAGCACACCTAGATTCCAATCATTAGGAATGCTATTGCTAGAACATGTACATATATGTATATAATGTGACGTCATATCATGTGAATCACGTTTTTTGAGAAACTCTAGGAAGGAAACAAACGGTGACAGAGCCTTCCATGCTTAATAAAATAAATGACTATAACTGAACTTAAGATCAAGGTATAGGCATGTTAATTTCAGGGACTGTAGGCTAAAATTTAAGCCTTAATTTAAGCCTGACTGACAGACTCTGCATTAAAGGGTTAAATGCTGCACTTTCGTAAAGATATTGACTAGTATAACCATTTTTGTTATATACATTTTTTTGTGAAAGCTGATAGTTTACGAGTTATTAGAGTTTAAATGAAGCTTTTCTTATTCAATCTGGCCACTAGGCTACAANAAATGACTATAACTGAACTTAAGATCAAGGTATAGGCATGTTAATTTCAGGGACTGTAGGCTAAAATTTAAGCCTTAATTTAAGCCTGACTGACAGACTCTGCATTAAAGGGTTAAATGCTGCACTTTCGTAAAGATATTGACTAGTATAACCATTTTTGTTATATACATTTTTTTGTGAAAGCTGATAGTTTACGAGTTATTAGAGTTTAAATGAAGCTTTTCTTATTCAATCTGGCCACTAGGCTTCAACATCCAATGTCCCAAAAATCGAGTCTTAAGATAAAATAAAGAGAAATATTTCAGAAACAATGTTAATGGTGTATTAGGTATAGTGTTTTCTAGTGGAATGGGAGCCAAAATCCAAAATTAAAAAACAAAAAATTACATTTTGAATGGTATTTGGAGGGTTAAGTTGTTGTGTATATATATTAGGGCGGGTCAATTTGTATGGATCGTTTTTTTCGACATTGTTCCTAGCATATTCGGATTCTTCATTAAATTTTACGAAAAAAATTCCTCCAGACCATAGCTCTAAAGTCAATTTCGAGCCTGCGCATTTTTAAAAGAAGATATCTTATATATAAAAATGAATTGCTGTCCGTTAGCCTCGCTAACGGCCGATCCACCCATGCCAGTGGCACACCCCCTGGAACTCCCCTGGGGGGTTCCCCATACAATCATTTCAAAAAATCACCATTTTTGGCCTTTACATGAAAAAATCAGCTAAATGGCTATGTTTTTTCTTTATTTTTATTTATTTATTTATAATAATATTTATTATTTATTTATAATAATATCTATTTTTTCTCTTAAGAAATTTATTTAGTCAGAACATATGTAAATGAAAAAATTAATTTAAGTGAGTTATAGAAAAGAAACTAAAAAAAATTATTGTTTGAAGTCTTTTTTACTTTCAAGCCTGGCCAATTTCGCACGGCTCTCTAGTGTCGTCGCCATAACTTGTGCAATTAAAGTTTATATCTGGTTTTTTATAAACTCTAAGTTCCATTGGCTCGTCAACATCGGTTCGATAGCGTAGAATTTTCTTGATGGCACAGTCGCGCTTTTCTTTGCTATCATCAAACAACATTGATAACAAGATATTTTCCGAATGCGCATAATATGAATTATCTTTAATTACTTGATTGACAATTTTGCGTAAACGAGGTTCTAGAAATCGTGACCAACCAATGAACTTGAAAAATAATGCACTGCCGTACACGACAGAGCTGTAATACTTGATATTGAAGTACATTGGCACATAACATTTAATTATAAATTCAACCAGAATTCTTAAATTTGCATCTGGATTTTCCGTTGTCACATATAATCGCAATAATCTAGCGGCCTTGGTGAGCCACCGAGAATGTACAATTTTCCCTGGTTTGATGTTAGCCAGATCCACCGGAACCACGCCGCTAGAAATTGCATGGGCCATGTCGTATAAGTACTTCGAATCGGTGGAAAATTCAATTTTTTCTGGAGCAGGGGGCATATTTTGCAACTCAATTTTCTGGAAGCCGTCCACCACCTGAAAATATATAATAATAAAATAATTAAAAATGGTTGACAATTATAATAAATGAGTGATAGCAATAACTTACCGGAAGAGTTTCACAAGTTTCGATTTGACGGCTCAGTTTTCCGGTTGCCGATCTTGGTCCAGTGCTGGTTGATTTATCCAAAGCTTCAAACAAATGCCGAAACGGAAGTTCGGTGAAGTGTAGAAGGCAAACGAACCTATGCAATGGTCTTTTTAACAGCAATTCGAATCATCGTATGATTCCACCGTGTGGGCCAGTGTTTGTTGGCTCACCGTCAGTGCATATTCCAATTAATGCATCCAGTGATATATTTTTATCGTTGAAAAAACCATTTAATTTGGTTGTTTTGTATTCAGCGGTTTCATGTTCCAGTCTTACGTAACCAATCAATTCAGAATTGGGTTCTCTCAAAATAACAAGATGAGGTTCTTTTACCATCCTAGTATGATATGAGAAGTCTCATCAATTTTATCTATCGTTAAAGTATCATCTTTTCTGCCATCGAATGAAAACGCTAACAAATTGGTATCATCTAACCGTTTGCGAAGCACTTCTTGTCTGCATTTCTCTTTTTCTCTGCGAACTTTCGATTTATCCATGATGAGAGGTTTCCCATGCTTATCTTTAATTTTAAAATCTTGCAAAAGAGCGGTTCCCAATGCTGATGCTACTCTGTCAGGCACACCAAATCTGTCACATACCAAGGCAAAGTTAAAACAATCGTATCTCTCTGTGTATTGTGAACTTGTGCTTCTATCCATATCTTCTTGAACCGGTGGCGGTGCGTATGTTGAATCATCGGGATCTTGGTATGTTGGCATTGATGACATAGACGTTGCTCCTTGCTCTTCAGTTTCCATCACAAATGCATCCATTGTTAGTCTTCTCTGATTATGTTGATCGTGCATGAACTCTTTGAGGCGTTCGGGAACCCAGCCGCATGCACATGGAGCTGCCTTCAAATCGCATTTACATGTTCCAATGTAAAAAATTGTTTCGAAAGATTTTACATACTCTGTAAATTGTTGGGTGTTGTTTCTTCTCTTGATTTGCTCTTGATACTTGTCAAGCAATTTATTCAATTTATTAAATACACTTTTTTTCAGCATTATTTCCATACCAAGTTTTTCCAAAATTCCAATCAACTTATCTTGTACTTGAATAGTGAATGATTTATGGGAAAACTTTTTTTGTTCTGTTTTAGCACGTTCGCTTAAGTAAAAATAATATCTCAAGATATCCATGTGGGTTGGTAAATTAAGATCAGTTAAAT
>NW_016161771.1:33825-42164 GCF_001687245.7 Rhagoletis zephyria | reverse complement strand
TCCAAAGTTAGTGGGGGTCGGTCATACATTTGGACTCGATTGGAGCACTCTAAATGGGTCAAAGTGGGATTTTTCAAAATTTGCCCCTACCCAAAAGTTCGACCCAAATTGGGGGACATCAGAATTCGTTTTAGAGGTATGGTTCCTTCGGCAAAGTTTCTTATTTTGATCCCTAGAATACGATTTTCACAGAGCAATGAGCGATTTTTAAATCGACCCGCCCTAATACATACATATCTGCCTCTTTACTCTCAAACCATTGAGGTCACCTCATCTGCCCGCATTTGCACATCTCAATTCAAATATTTGATTCTTCAATACTTTTTCTCAATGGTGTGTCAATGTAAAATTCAGTAGTTGTGTAATTGTTTTACTATTTATTTGAGCTATAGAATTTCAACTAAAGTATACATTGGCATTTATTTACACTAAAATTAACAAAACGTGTCTACACACTCACAAATTTTTCAAAAGATGCCACAAACAGCAGATAGACATAACGGGTGATTTTTTAAGAGCCNATATAAAGAATTTTCTCTCCATTCAGGCATGTACTACTATTGTAGTATGTATAAGCCTTATCTACGCAAGACGGCTGAGTTGAATTTGTTTTTTTTTTAATACCCGCATATTTGTCCTTTTTTCCTGGACAATGGAATCGGAAACAAAAGAGTCAAAGAAATGCGCAAGCGTGTGAATGTGTGTAAACGAATATGTGTTTATTTGTAAACGGACAAGTGCATGTGCTGGCATGTGTCCACTAGCAAATTTTGTTAGATTTTAGTCGTGCCAATTTACATGCTTTCCGAACTTTCCCATCACGAACAGGGCCATAATTCTTATGTAAAATAGTTCCTCGAAAGTTCCCGAGATTTCTCATCTTTGTTCCACATCGTCGTTTGTTGCTCATCGAGAAAGTATTCTGCTTCTCAATTGCCTACCGGGTCCAAATGGGCACCTGTTGACAAGAGTTATTTTTCGCTTGATCTCCAGACCGACATTATTGTTGGTGTTAATGCTGAATCCCAGGTAAATAAAGTCCTCCACTACCACGAAATTGTGTGACCACCGTGTTAGAGTAAGAGGTGCGGATTACCACTCGGCAAGGCCAGAGTTCGATCACTGGTACGACCAAAATCCTAAAAAGTTTTTTCCTAATAGCGGTCGGCTCTCCGCAAGCAATGGCAAACCTCTCGTTTAAACCAGCAAGCACAAGCAAATGTGTTAATGCCAAATATTTATTTCATTGTGACCTATGTTTTTCCTTATGCGTGAAGGCTCTTTGTGTGTTGCCAGAAAATAGTCTGTCTTGTCCTCGGTCACCTCGCAACCAAGAAGACAACAGATGGTGTGTGTCGATTTGCTTATCTAAGTCCTTTTGGCGTACTTTGAAAAACTTGTCAACAGTGGATTTTCCCCGTCTGCGACCTCATCGAAAGGGTCAGTCAGTTGAAGGGCTTGAGTCTTTCGCAGAGAATGGGCCTTATTTCCAATACTAAAAACACATATTCTGCGGTAATTAGTGCAAACAGAAATACGTCTCGCAGGTTGGGCAAAGTATACTGAATACGAATCTTCGTGAAAGTATTCATAAGAACAAATTGAGCTTAAGCGATGGTACATGCGCCCTTTCAGCCCTTTGCCGCCAGCTTTGAACAGTTCAGCCGGTATTCCCATCTTCACCAGAGACTATATTGTTCTTAAGCCGCATTATTGCTGTTCTCACCTCGTATTGGTCGAGTTGAGGAAAGTGAGCTTCCTTCATATAAATTGGACTGCGTTCGTTTTTGCCAAACGAACTCCCTATGTCGCCGTTCAAAATCATTAACGAGAGTTTCCTCCATACCTGAATGTACTCGGGACGTCTGTTACCAGATTTCCATTTTTGTCTCTGCAGGAACCAGATTCCTGCCTACTCGCCTATCAAGATCTTCGCACTTATGTTTTTCTTTCTCTTACTCGGTAGAAACTAAAAACCTCTTTCGCAGCTGTACTATAAGATTGTGAGAGGGAATCCTACTGCTTAGTTTTATCCAGTCTATGAAAAGCTCCTGGTTTAAGCAAAGGAGTAAAAGTCAATTGCGAAATTTCTCCGCTATCCGTTGTAAATGTAGCTTTTCGAGGTGAAACTTCAATCGCGCTACCTGGGACTGTTCTTAATTGCACATAGGCACATGCGGAGCTTAGCTGCGGATGTCACGAAAGTTCAAAGCGTATCTTCGGTCCATCAAAACGTGATCAAGTTGTTTCTAGGTTATTAGATCAATGGGACAGTCATGTGGATTCATTGGTATTTCATTGCTGGTATTTAGTACTGCTAATTACCATGCTCCATGTCCGGGCGAAATCGATCAGCCTGTCTCCGTTGCCGTAGATACTGTCATGAAGACTGAATTGTCCGACTGTTCAACTAAATATGCTTTTAGTGCACATCGTTCTTTTAAGCGCTCATAAAATTGTCTCACCATCCTTTCTTGGAAACAAGATCTTGGAGCCTCCACCCAACCGAAAATCGCACACTAACTTTGTTCGTCGTCATGGTCCACGACAGGTGATCACTGCATACGCAGAAGAAACTCCATACCCATTGCTTTGGCTTATTTGGACATGTTCTAAAACAATTCCAATCATACAAATGTGTTAGAGCACCAGTACTTCTACGAATTACGTATGTATTTAAGTAAAAGTTGAGTCCCTTACCCCTGCAGGAAATGTATCTAACTATAACTTAACTTGAGTTGATTAGGAGGGAACTAAAGGTCACTATTACCTGTATATTTTCTTTGAGGAAAGCTAACTAGTATATTTCTATGGCGATGGCCGCGAAATAGTCAAGTGGTGTTACCTCTGCATAAGATGTCAACTAATTTGTAACTTACTACTTTTAGACATAAAATATCAATAAGAAAACCCTGTTTTTAATTTTAGTTCCTATTTATTAATTCACTTTATTTAACATTACATATCTTTTTACATAATCTGCTGTAACTGGTCTCATATATAATTTCTGAATGAACATAAACAATTTCGATGTTCCTTATATTTGTCGTGAATTCGAAAAAGTATTTGTGAAGTGCAGAAAAAAGTATATTCAAAGTAAAATTTTGTATGAGGATATTTAAATAGAAACTTGTTTAAAAAAAGCAATCTCCCAATTACGTCTGCATTACGCCTGCATTAGTTTTCAGCTTGTTTGCTAGGTTTTTGTAGCTAATTGCAAATTACATATACACTTTATAAAAATCCCTCAAAAAGCTAACTACAAGAGAGTTATNGGAAATGTATCTAACTATAACTTAACTTGAGTTGATTAGGAGGGAACTAAAGGTCACTATTACCTGTATATTTTCTTTGAGGAAAGCTAACTAGTATATTTCTATGGCGATGGCCGCGAAATAGTCAAGGGGTGTTACCTCTGCATAAGATGTCAACTAATTTGTAACTTACTACTTTTAGACATAAAATATCAATAAGAAAACCCTTNAGGAAAGCTAACTAGTATATTTCTATGGCGATGGCCGCGAAATAGTCAAGTGGTGTTACCTCTGCATAAGATGTCAACTAATTTGTAACTTACTACTTTTAGACATAAAATATCAATAAGAAAACCCTGTTTTTAATTTTAGTTCCTATTTATTAATTCACTTTATTTAACATTACATATCTTTTTACATAATCTGCTGTAACTGGTCTCATATATAATTTCTGAATGAACATAAACAATTTCGATGTTCCTTATATTTGTCGTGAATTCGAAAAAGTATTTGTGAAGTGCAGAAAAAAGTATATTCAAAGTAAAATTTTGTATGAGGATATTTAAATAGAAACTTGTTTAAAAAAAGCAATCTCCCAATTACGTCTGCATTACGCCTGCATTAGTTTTCAGCTTGTTTGCTAGGTTTTTGTAGCTAATTGCAAATTACATATACACTTTATAAAAATCCCTCAAAAAGCTAACTAAATACAAGAGGGTTAGNACATAAACAATTTCGATGTTCCTTATATTTGTCGTGAATTCGAAAAAGTATTTGTGAAGTGCAGAAAAAAGTATATTCAAAGTAAAATTTTGTATGAGGATATTTAAATAGAAACTTGTTTAAAAAAAGCAATCTCCCAATTACGTCTGCATTACGCCTGCATTAGTTTTCAGCTTGTTTGCTAGGTTTTTGTAGCTAATTGCAAATTACATATACACTTTATAAAAATCCCTCAAAAAGCTAACTACAAGAGAGTTATTTTTTATAAATGGATAATTTTTTCTGCAGGACGCTTTGTGATACTACAAGCCCATGGGTATTAAATGCTTAATAACCCTGCAGTGAAACCCCAAACTAGTCAGGAAAAATACTAGTTTACAAGTAGAGTTGCCTGACTGAAACCGAACTAGTTCGAAAATTACCAGACTTGTACCAAGTACAAAACGATTTATTCATGCCCTGTTTTATTTGACTTGGACAGTTTAATACAATAAAGTACACAAAATATTGTAACTTTTATTTGGGTATATTGTAAACCATTAAATGGAGTACGTGCTCAATTATACCACACCTGTTAAATAATAGGGGTCTTCCTTTAAACCCGTAAAAGCCTCGTAAAGCTCGTAAATTTCCGAGCCTCGTAAAAGAACTGTCAAAATTTTTATGGAGCCCCCCGTAAAATCACGAGGAAAATTTGATGCGAAAATGACCTCGTAAACTTCAGTATTGCCAAGGAGCGGAAAATTATATACTAAAATGTATTTTATTATATTGAAAACAAATGAAAAATAATATGTGAGTAAAAAGAATGAATTTCATCCACTAACAGTACTAACATGAGTTTTCTGCTAATTTTCAGCATTTTTTTAATTTTATTTTAGACAATAGTGATAGGGACAAGATGGCGGCATGTTATGGAAAATACTACGAAACAAAAATTGCTTCACAAAATCCTGGTTTATCTGTCAAACAGTCAGTTTACGCACCTTTTCACAAAGGATCGTCCCCATAAAAGCCTCGTAAACTTACGAGTTCACAGTTTAAGACTTTACGAGTTTAAGCTAATCCCCTAAATGATTAATATTCATAATGATTATTAATTAATGCATGTTTTTTTGGATGACCGTTTAATGATTAAATACCGATATTACCACCTGGTTAATAAATAATGATTTAAAAAAATTTTATTAATTTTAATTGCGTCATTATTTTTTTACTTTTGATCATTTTCAATTATTTTTGACTTTATTTTATGTTTGATTTTATATTATTATTATTTTTGACNAATACCGATATTACCACCTGGTTAATAAATAATGATTTAAAAAAATTTTATTAATTTTAATTGCGTCATTATTTTTTTACTTTTGATCATTTTCAATTATTTTTGACTTTATTTTATGTTTGACTTTATATTATTATTATTTTTGACTTTATTTTATTTTTGATTTTATATTATTCATGAATTAATTTTATTTTTTCATGCCCAAAGTAGTGGTTTTGGTCCATAATTGGACAATTAAGTGCTTTTGTATGCATGTATTTGTTTCTTTTGATACAAAATGAATTGGATTCAAAACATCACACACGGAAAATTATTTTAAAATGCGTTTAATTTTTATTTTTTATTTTTAAGAGTAAGTTAAGTAAAAAATACATCCATATGTACGTAGTTGGATATGCAACAGTACTTGCTTGCAGTGTTGCCACACACGGGCTTTTCCTATTAAAACTGGTAGTTTTTTTCCATTTTGTAGGCTGGTAGGTTAGATTTAATTTTGGTAGGTTCCGCGACTATTTATAATAGTTATAAGCGAAAAATAGAAAATATGTATCTACAAATATTTTAGCAACGTTGTTTATACGAATATTTTACCGGTGAGTTCGTATGGCGGCGACCGAAAGCATGTATGTACATACATAAATATACCTTATTCGTAAGTACAAACGTATACCCTTATTATTCCCGATATACAATATAAACATTAGGGCGGTCCTCGAATGTAGAAAGCTAATTTTTACATCAGATTTCCTATGTCTCAACCCCTACGTCGATGCTATTATATATCACATATAAATTTTGGTCCCGATTGAGGTCGGTTAAGGCGTGGCGCATAGGAGTAAAAGTTCAGATTACCCTATGAAGACATCTTAACCGACTCCAATCGGGACAAAAATTTATAGTCCATATTTTCGACTATGATACTATCGACGTCGATGATGAAAAAAAAGACTGAACAATTCGTTCATTTGATTTTAAAGACCACCCTAATAAACATGCATATACTTAATGTGCTTACAAGTTAATTTAAATTGAACTGAACTACAAAGTTCTGATAAACTACATACATATGTACTGAAGACTGATGCACTGAAAAGGACTTGTCAATAAACTCACTGAAGTCCACCAGTATTCCATTTACCTAAAGAAGGAAAGTTAGCTTGAATAGACCCACCTTGGCAGGGACAGAAATTGTATTATCAGAAGAGGTGAAGTATCTAGGAGTAACTGTGGACAAAAGGCTCGAATCGAACTCACATATCTCGAATGATACCAACAAGGCTACAAAGGATTTTTATGCCAGTCAGGGACTTCATGGTAATACTTGGACGAATATCACCCAATGTTACATATGCGGCACTGTGAATGCACCTTGAGAAAGCTGCACCGACTACCCCGCGTGGCAATCACAGGAGCTATGGTACTTCGACTAAGACTCCAGAAAATACTGCCGATGGGTACATACCCAGCCATATTCCAGGCGGAAGTCTTCTAAATCGAAGTCTGTGTTCGCGAATGTCCACGTAAAAGGACACATGGGACCAAAATAAAGATTATGCCGGAAAGTCAGGCAACGCTAAATGCCTTGGACTCTTTTAAAACGGCATCAAGGCTTATGGATAGCTGTAAAACACTTCTGAACCACCTGTTACCCACAATATCGTAACGCTGTGGTAGGTTCCGCGATATGAAGAGTTTGAAGGCAACGAAAGGACTGAATTCCTCGCAAAGCGTTGGAGCCAGATGCGCTTGCATAGTCCTGAGCCTTTCAGCGGCACATCTAAAAGATACACTGCATAACTACTTAGCAGCTGGGAGGAATCTCAGATCGCTTGAGACAATTAAAGAGATTTATAAGTCCCTCCAGGAGCAACTCGGAAAGACTTCTTGAACTTAGCCGGGGGAGTCTTAGACCTCTTTCTGGTTTCCTCACAGGGCACTGCAAGTTAAGGTACCATTTAAATAAAATGGGAATTTCTCTAGAGACAGAATGAAGGTTGGTGGTGGAGGAAGCCCCATTTGCTTCAAAATAATGAAATTTGATTGGTTGGATAATCATTAAAACTTGAATATTTACCACCAGTATGTATGTACAGTAGAGTGGTCCAAAAAAATTTTTTCCAAGATAGGGTTTGGCGCACCTTCCAAAAANCTTGAATATTTACCACCAGTATGTATGTACAGTAGAGTGGTCCAAAAAAAATTTTTCCAAGATAGGGTTTGGCGCACCTTCCAAAATTTTTCCTCTTGCCGAAAGAGGTGCTGGTACCAAACCTTGAGCATAATGCTTATATTTTACTCTAGAAGTATTGCGTAAATACATTTATTAATAAAACAATTAGTTAAGTAATCCAAGAACATTTCAAATTTAAATTATATAAAAAAATTTATTTGTCGGCTGTTTTGGTGCAGTGGTAAGCAGGGTTCAAGCCCTGGTCAAAACAACATCACAAAAATAAATGTAGAAAAAACAAGTAAGAAAGTCTAAGTTCGGGCGGAGCCGAACATTAAATACCCGACGCAAGTATTAAATATATGATTTTCACCTTTCCGACAACTACCTCTACATAGTAAGCCGGGGTGTATCAATTTTGACTAAATAAGCGTCCTTAAATTTCGAAATATTGAAGTTTCAAGCATTTCCGAAATTTACCGTTATATGAAAAGCTGCCTCAATTTTAGTCCAATTTCAGTAATTTTCAATATTTTGCTTGGTAGAACGGTTATACATATATATGATCAAAAGTGGCACGCCCATTTTCCAAAATTTTATCATAAGCGTATTTCTTGGTAAAGAATTATTGCAAGCATCAATTTTGAATAAATTAGCTTTAATATTTATTGATTTATCGAAGATTTAGTATTTCTCCAAAATACCGTTATATGGGATGTGGGCGTGGTTATTGTCCGATTTTTTTAATTTTCGGCCATTTGGTATGCTATAGCATGGCCAACAACTGTGCCAAGTTTGGAAGAAATGGCTGCAGCGGTTACCAACATATACACGTGTAACCATACGTAGGCGTGGCTACGCGCATTTTCCAAAAATTTATAATATTCTTATTTTTCGTCTAAAAATT
>NW_016161771.1:30080-33800 GCF_001687245.7 Rhagoletis zephyria | reverse complement strand
AAATACCTTTCCAATGACACCTCTTAAGTCTAAATCGGAAGAGTTTAGGTTCAATTATTCAAGTTTTTCTTATACCAATCTTTAAAAAAGTTAAAAAACAGCATCAAAAATCCCATCATTACAATTCCGTTCATATTTTTTTTAAATTTATTTTTATATTTTTCTGCAAATTTTTTAAACTTAAACCGTTTTGTCATTTGAGGGGACTTTTTCAAAAAAAATCTTTAAGAAACCATTTTTATTCATAAAAAACTCCATTTTTGGAGGTATTTTCAAATCGGTCCAGCTCACTTAAATCTTAATATTTTTCCGAAATATTTTGCTGCAAGTCTTAAAATATAATATATTTTATAGTTCCAATGGAAAAATAGTACCGATTTTTTTTTGTATGGGGAGTGATGCAGTCATATCGTACATATCGTCGTTTAAAGTACAAAACCGCGTATCAACAAAATGGTTTTGCATTTTGCGTATGAAGATAGTGCAAAACCGCGTATGTGAGGTTGCATAAATTATTTTCTAGAGAGTAAAAACACTCATATTTCAAAAGGCTTCTCATTTTTAAAAGCAATCGCGTTTCTGGCTAGTATATTTCTGGACGAATGGATAAGGATTGAGATAAGAGCTTGTGTCAGCAAATCCAATTTTTGGTATCAAATGTCAGTTACGCGGTTTTGCAGAATGACGATACGCGATTTTGTACTTTAAACCACAGGAGGAGTACTTTTGGGTTGTGTGCAGCGTGTTCGTTTTGCGCGCACGGCTACACTTGCTGTGGGGAATTTCGCCTCACGATTAGAAAAAGTACATTTCGAGGATAAAATATACACAATTATGTGTTTTTTTATGAACAAAATGTAGGTTAAGGCTGTGTGCGAGTACGTCTAAATTGCTACCTAAATAGAGACAAATCCTAAATCACTGGAAANGTACTTTTGGGTTGTGTGCAGCGTGTTCGTTTTGCGCGCACGGCTACACTTGCTGTGGGGAATTTCGCCTCACGATTAGAAAAAGTACATTTCGAGGATAAAATATACACAATTATGTGTTTTTTTATGAACAAAATGTAGGTTAAGGCTGTGTGCGAGTACGTCTAAATTGCTAGTGTCGGTAACGCAATGTGTCGGTAACGCAATGAATAGGAATAATTTAGATTTTCTGCGAGCATACTTTTCAACCTTAATTCAACAGTCAAATATATTTGAGCGAGCGATTAAGTGAACAACGATTTTTTGATGTTTTAAATAATTTTATCATTGCTATGGCACAAAAAAGAAAATATTCAGAAAGATGTAAGTATAAATTTATTTGATTTTGCATTCAGATAAGTGTATGTGTAATTCGATGCATGTATATTATTTCGCAGGGTCAGAAGAGCAAACTGATTCTTTTATAGATGCCAGGATGGAACATTCTCCTTTTCTGTTGCAAATTTATTATATTGTTAAATAGTCCCAAAGCTACCGCAAAATTATTCATTTTATAGATATATTTACTAAAAGCAACAATTCCAAAACAAACAATTTAGGTTGTCGAACGAACTCGCACAGTTTTAGCAGCTGTTTTCCTAAATTGTATCAGTGCTGGAAATTCCCAGTGGAATATTAGTTTAGGTACTAAAATTTAGGTAAACTCGCACACAGCCTAAGTATAATACTCATCTTTAATGGATGCTGATATTCATGCGCAATGAAGAATAATATCAACGGTTAAGTACATAAATAACTCTTGTGTTTTATAAACTGGAAAACTCAAATCGTAATTATAGCATTAAATGGAGTTTTCTTAAATGTAAGTTTAAAATAAAAAAAGTCCATTGTAAGATTAAATTATTTATGAAAACCGTAAATTTTGTGAATTTATCAAGCCAAATTCTAAATTTCCGAATATATTTAAGTTTTTATTTAAAAAAAACAAGGTTTGTATAGCTATACAGATCCCAATGACTGCCAGCACATCCGTCCAGACAGTCCATTAAGCACACCCAAGTTTGAGTGATCTACAAGTTACAAGCGTTTTCAACATTTAACAGTTCATTATCATGTGCGGTGCAATATAACAAATTATACACTGAACTATGATAATCTATACTAGTATCAATAATAATAGACAAAAATTTGCAATGTTTTTACACTTTTGCAATAGTTTCGGGCACTATTACACAGTCATGACTTGTGCCACTCTGCCATAGTACGGTTTTTGCTCCCTTTCATACCAGAATAATTTTGTATACAACTCTGAATCAACAAAATTCATGATCCTTCTCATTATCAACCCTGAGCAGATTTTACCCCCGAGTACTCAAAAAGGTTTATTACTGTATATACTGTGCTTTAAACGACGATATGTATGCATGTATGGATGCATGTAAAATGTGCATGTTTATGTGGATGTATGTATGTATGTTCATAAGCATGCANGGTTTATTACTGTATATACTGTGCTTTAAACGACGATATGTATGCATGTATGGATGCATGTAAAATGTGCATGTTTATGTGGATGTATGTATGTTCATAAGCATGTATAACGTAATCAAATTTTCAAAACATTTCCCCACGCTGAGCGAATATTCTGAAAAGAGCTCTACATTTCATATTTTCACATAATGTTAAAAGTTGTTAGACTGCCGGACGGGCGGCCTGACAACATGGCTATGTGTGACTTGATGCAGCAACGCGATATGCTGTTGGTTCTATTGTTGTACGAGTTTCGCTACTGTGTTCGTTACTGTCGTTGTTGTTGCAGTCAACTGTCAAGCTATTTTATTATGTTACTATGTCATATGGTGACATGCTGACATGCCAAAAAGCGTGTTCTACAGTTTCGCTGATTGACGAACTGACGGCCTGCCAGACTACTCGCATCACTGTGCTTGTGGCGCAAGTTGCACATTCGCGGCGTTTAACAGCAAAAGGCTGTGATAAAAATACGTATATGGGCAAAAACGGGTAATGACGGCTTTGCTGTCGAATTATGGATGTACTCGTTCATATCAAAGGGAATATGGTAACATGCAGGTATTTTACTTTTGGGAATAATTAGTGTTAACTATAGACATAATGAATATGGTACATATGTACATTAGAGTGGTCCAAAATAATAAAGTCGAAATTTTAATGCCGCCACCCCGTAGGGTTGTTCTGAACCGAAAATAAATATACCCCTATTTTTTATTTTGAAATCAAAAAATATTTAGGGAGTGCTCACAGCGCTCAAAGTTTTGCATGTATTTAATATGGGGCAAAAACAAATTTTCGTAAAAATGGAATAAAACTCTTGAAAATCAATATTTTTCAATCGTAAAACTTTGATTCTCTTCAGGAGACTTCAAATATTGACATCCAATTGTTTATTTAACCATTTTTTATGATTAAAGATTTTTTATTGGTCCCCCCATTGCATTTTCAAGGACCCATAAAATATAGTCACCATGAAAAAATTATTAAAGGAACAATTAGGTATTATTATTTACGGGAATCTCCTGAAGATAAGCAAAGTCTTCCGATCGAAAAATATTGATTTTCAAGAATTCTACACTATTTCTACGAAAAGTTGTTTTTTCCCCATCTATCTATACTTAATTATATAAAGAGAAGTCCCTTTTTTTTAAACAGGTAATCTCGCGAACGGCTGGTCCGATTTTCATGAAATTTTGTATACAAATAGCTTTCGGTAACCACCATGTTTTAGGCTAAACAAATTTTACTTTTTTTCGGG
>NW_016161771.1:7649-27771 GCF_001687245.7 Rhagoletis zephyria | reverse complement strand
GACAGACGGACAGACGGACATGGATAAATCAACTCAGCTCGACGTTCTGATCATATAAGTATACATTTTAATGGGTCTATCTCTTTTTGTTCTGGTACTTACAAACATCGGACCAAAGTTATAATACCATTTCATGCTCATGAAAGGTATAAAAATAGGGGTATACTTTTTTTTGGTATAGAACAAAACTAGGGGCTGGCGGCATTAAAAATGCGACCTTATTTTACATACATTTTTGGACTACTTTAATGTACATGTGTATGCATGCACATATCGGCTGCTCCATTCCAAAACACAGTATTCAACATTTTCTCGGAAAATGCGGTTTTTATAATTTGGGATACACTGTGTTTAGACGCACCTTTTAATGAGGCCTATTTGTTGATAGCTGCAAGATTTTCGGAGATACGACACATATAAAACGTTGTATCTAAACAATTTTTAATCTTGTCCCATCCCAAAACAAAGTATCTATCTCTTTCCTCTACTTCAATTTTATTTTTAACACATACTGTGTTTTGGAATCGAGTAGTCGATATGTTCAAAAATACATACATATCCGCATAGTAAATAAATTAAACCGACTTCAGTGGTAAAATAAAAATATTAATTAATACTTTTAATTTTAATAAAATCTCTCAGAAAAGTCCAATGAAAATGAAAAATGTAAATTCGTTCTAAAATACTGTTATGATAGTACTTGATTATATGTACATATGTACATACTTACACATATACATACATAGCTACATAGGTTATAAAAATTAAAATTCTTTAACTTCCTGACCTGTCTTCTACCCATTAACAAATACTATTTGCCTATCCAAAAATTTACGTACATTTTCTTTTTTCGCACCCAAAAAAGAGTGCAACTCTAAACAAACGACCTTTACCCTCAGCATGCAGACTTGCAACTGCTTTGTGGCATATTCCTGATGAGAAGTCTCACAATCCCATTTAGTTTTTGTAAATGCTGCACGAATAAATTCCCAGAGAGTAACTTTGGGAAATTTTCTACATTTTCCTTGAGAGAACAAAAATCTTATGCTCTAGAGTTTTCCGGTTTTACCTTATGAAATCGNACGACCTTTACCCTCAGCATGCAGACTTGCAACTGCTTTGTGGCATATTCCTGATGAGAAGTCTCACAATCCCATTTAGTTTTTGTAAATCCTGCACGAATAAATTCCCAGAGAGTAACTTTGGGAAATTTTCTACATTTTCCTTGAGAGAACAAAAATCTTATGCTCTAGAAACAAATTCGAATGCATTAATTTACTTGTATTGACTCAATACTATTGAGTTAATTTTACTTAGAGTGAGTACAAAAATTGTAGTAGATTTTGCTGATTGAGTTTTTTGTTAAAATACACATCTCATTTTAATTGTATTCAGTAGCTTTTTGTAACCATTGGTTGTTCAATTTCCGTTTATTACAGCTCGACTAAAGATCTATTTAACCTTCTTTTTATTTGTTTCTTCTTTTTTCTGGAGTCTAGCTCTACTTAGTTACTGTATGTTTCCTTATGTAAGTGAAGCGGTGTTCTCTACCATCTTCGATTGAGATACCCCAAAGCAGTAAATAAACAAAGAATATCTAATATTTTATACTTTGCTCATCCTTGAAAGCCTTTTATATTGTCACATTCATTCCGAGTTCAAGTAATAAAAAGAAAAAGGGTTTCAAATTGATTTCATCGATACAATTTTCCTTCTTGTTATAAAAAGATTGTCCTATTGAAGAAAGATCTTATTACTCTTTAAATGTAGTTTTTTTCCGGTATACGTTCCTTCATCCGATGAGCTTTACAATGATATTGAAATAGTTCAGCGAATTAAGAGGTTCCGCTGGCGAGGTCATGTCATACGAAATGATGCACAGTGGGACGTCCACATATAAGCTGCGGCCAAAAGTAGTAATCGTACTAGAAATTCGCTGAAATTTCGCATATGCGCTTTTCGGCACTTAATAAAAGAAAATAGTGGAAATAGTGAAATTCTACGCGTTACCACGCCCACAGCTCTTGGNAATGATGCACAGTGGGACGTCCACATATAAGCTGCGGCCAAAAGTAGTAATCGTACTAGAAATTCGCTGAAATTTCGCATATGCGCTTTTCGGCACTTAATAAAAGAAAATAGTGGAAATAGTGAAATTCTACGCGTTACCACGCCCACAGCTCTTGGGGACGGAAATAGTAAATGTTATCCGATTTTGATGAAATTCAGAGCATATGCTGGTTTTAACGAGAAAAGCATAAATTTTAAAGATCGTCAAAATCGGTTTACATTATCGTCCAGTAATTCCAGAAGAACAGGCGTAAATTTAAACATAGATCTTTTTTGATGAAAGTCGGTGTGCCTCGCTCGTTTAAGCCAGAATTTTCCAACTTGGAAGATAATAAAGAATTTCTTATTACGGCGCTCGCCTTCTACATAACTTTTTTGGCTCCATTTATGAATTTCGGAGAAAATGAACAGGCACATTTATTTTATTTCTAAAGAAGTTCCTATTTTCTATATTTCTTCATTTTAAAAATGACA
Source organism: Rhagoletis zephyria (assembly GCF_001687245.7). NCBI lineage: Eukaryota > Metazoa > Arthropoda > Insecta > Diptera > Tephritidae > Rhagoletis > Rhagoletis zephyria. The sequence goes on along the minus strand of NW_016161771.1, from coordinate 25,227 downwards.
AACCCGAAAACATTCACAATACCTGCATACTAAATTATGTGCACGATATGTATTAAGGGTGACAGGTAATAAGATCAACGGAAATAAGGTCAATTGACTTTATTTCCCACCCTGGTGCGAAATAAAGTCAACTGACAAAATTACCTTTTTAAAAACGAAATAAAATCCATTGACGTTATTGCTCTTTCAAACATTAAATTTGCTTAGCTTCGCGACGGCCAGCGTCCACGCGCGCCGCGTACCCCGCGTGACCGGCGCGCTACACCAAGTCACGCTACGCGTGCCGAGATTGGGAAACGATTGCTGTGTCAAACTCGATCAAAATCCTCAGGGTTAATCTAGAAAATATGTATTTAAGATTCTGCGTCTTCATTGTAATTGTCCGTCTAAATGATCTTTGTGAGGTCTGACCACAGGTCATACTTGTGAACTCCTCTATGACCGTCACTCTACCGCCGTGAAATTCTCCGCAACTACGTCGAAGGATACTAAGCTGAGGATCCTTTCTAGTAGGCAATTAGAGTGGGTTTTTGGCGATTTTGTAATTTTAATTGAAATGTATGTACCTAAGTCCCAGGGCCGAAAAGTTTAAGCTCTGGATTTGAATATTTCATTTTGCTAATTCAGGGTTCTCAATCTTAATTTTAACGGCCATGCATATTTTGCTTATTTTAAAGTACACAGGATCTCTACTGTTACGATTATCCTTGATTTCTCGATGATATCCTAAATCCTTCCAGTTCATTTCACTGTATAAGTAAAAGCACACTTAAATTATTGTGTAATTGTCTTCATTGTACAAGAAAAATTTTACAAGCTTTGCTCGTATGTATGTACATTAGACCGCATCACTCCCCATACAAAAAAAATCGGTACTATTTTTCCATTGGAATTATAAAATCTATTATATTTTAAGACGTCCAGCAAAATATTTCGGAAAAATATGAAGATTTAAGTGAGCTGGACCGATTTGAAAATACCTCCAAAAATGCAGTTTTTTATGAATAAAAATAGTTTCTTACAGATTTTTTTTTTAAATCCCCTCAAATGACAAAACGGTTTAAGCTTAAAATATTTGCATAGAAATATTAAAAAAAATTAAACAAAAATGTTGAACGGAATCGTAATGAAGAGATTTTTGATGCTGTTTTTTAACTTTTTTCAAAGATTGGTATAGGAAAAACTTGAATAACTGAACCTAAACTCTTCCGATTTAGACTTAAGAGGTGTCATTGGAAAGGTATTTTCTCAATCTTTTCATTTCTTTGCTAATAAACTCATTCAAAGGATGGAAGAGAAAGGTAGGATGAACGAACGTCATTCAAAGTTGAATTAAGATGTGTTGGTATTCGAAAAAACAAGATGGGGCACGAATGACTATTTTACCAGGAATAAAAACAGTGTTAAAATACCTTTCTACTGATGTCCCATAAGTCTAAATCAGAACATTATTGGCCCAGTTATTCAACATTTTCGTAAACCAATCTTTGAAAAAAGTAAAAAAACAGCATCAAAAATCTCATTCTTACGATTCCGTTGAAAAGATTTTTAAATATGTTTATGCAGATTTTTTAAGCTTAATCTAATTTGTCATCTGAGGGGACTTTTTACAAAAAGTTCTTTAAGAAACTATTTTTATTCATAAAAAACTTCATTTTTGGAGGTATTTTCAAATCGGTCCAGCTCGCTTAAATCTTAATATTTGGCCGAAATATTTTGGTGGACGCCTTAAAATATAATAAATTTTGTAGTCCCGGCGGAAAAAACGCAACTTTTTTTGGTGATGCAGTCTAATGTACATACATACGTAAATGCATGTGTGTGCACCTATCTATTAATATCGTTGAATTATTTTAATATCTATTGCAAAATTTTATACAGACAAGACTAAGAAGTAGAAAATAAATAATATAAAAAAACTTTTTAATATTCAGCACTTTTGTAAATGGACTAAAAAGTAGAAAATAATACTTCTCAGTCCCATAGAATTTGTTTTGATAACTTTTGATTTTGAAATTTTAGCAAAAGTCGTTATAAACAATTTATGAGATTGAATTTGAAAAGCGTGGGGCGCATGCAATACAAAGCATTATATATTTAATTGACAATAGGAAAACTACATAACATAGCCTCAAAATTCCTACAGAGAAAGTACAAATTTGAGATCGATTTTAAGCGGTCGTTATTCATATATCCACATACATATGAACATATATTACCCTCCATATCAGTTCAGGTGTCTATTACATGCTTTTCGTTTTCAATCTCATAAATTGTTTATGACGACCTTTACTAAAATTTCAAAATCAAAAGTTATCAAAACAAATTTTATGGGACTGAGAAATATTATTTTCTACTTTTTAGTCCATTTATAAAAGCGTTGTATATTAAAAAGTTTATTTTATATTATTTATTTTTTATTTCGCTTCCGAAACAAAATTGTTTTCGTACAAAATTACGCAAAAAAGGTGTAAATTTCTTCGAAAGTTCGAAAATACGATTCGGATTGCAGCATACCTGTTCTACGATTCGTAGCAAAATCCGAATACGAAAGTGTTGCACAGTGTTATGTACAGGGGCCCGTGATTTTTCAGTCCAGCGCTCCGAGCTGTCTCTAGACGGCCCTGCATGTATGTAACTATGTGGTTTTATCTTTACTCGAATATGAATCAACAGTTTTATTAGCAAAGACCAAAGCGTGTGTACATCAGTATGTACATTTAAATAGATATTGCAAGTGTTAGAATAGTATAAAGGAAGAAATCCCTAATTAAAATTAATTGATTTCTGGCTTTTGACTCTATCGGCATTACCTCGTTCGTTAAAGGTAAAATAAACGAACAAAATTGCAGAAAATTCAATAGTAGCTCTGACCAAAATCAGGAATAGTGCAGTTCCTCGTCGGTTCGTTCATACAACATATTGAATTAGGTCAGTAGCATATCCTGCCGATTGGAGTCGAACTGCTGAGCACTTATATGTACATACATTTCTACAAACGTAGACTCTGCTTTGAATAACTTCTTCTGGCCATTATTCTCCATTCTTTTCGCAAACTAACACCCTCTCACTGAAAGTAGGTGTAAATGTGTTAAAGTGGCAAGCATGATTTTAAGTTGCAGCGCAGTGTTGCAAGATTTAGTTGGCCAGACGCCGCTGCGGACTCCGAGTTCAATTCAAACTGTTGAGTGAAAGACTCCTGCAATGACGTTTTGTTTACGAGCCCACTGAAAAGTCGGCAGAAGTGCTGGAGAGAAGGTGAGGTTATTGGAAAGCGCGAGAGAGAGAGAAAATAAAACTCCCTTCTGAAGAGTTGTAGTGCAATCACATACAATTCGGCCACATACCCTCCATAAGGGATATTGAGCGCGCAGAGATGTTGTTTGGCTACTTACTACAAACCGGCTGGCTGGTGGCTGTTCTGGTGGCAAGTGACTTCTGTTGCATGCGCTGGCTCAACAATCAGTTCGACTTGGACGGGCAACGCGTGAGCACGCAATCAACGGGCGCGTTCTATGGGTAGTAAATAGTAGTTAGTTAGCAATAGTCGGAATTTCTACAAAAATAAAATAAATTCCGCTTATTGAAACGCGCGCTTAGTGAAGCGAACATTAACAAACCAACTCTATTAGTGACATATGTAGGCATGTGAATTGGGAAAATATTATTGAATTTACTTCAAAAATTATTTTAATCAAAAAGATAGCACGGGAAGTGGAAAAATTGCTGAATAAAATTTAGTAAAAAATTTAAAGTGTAAAAATGGAAGTGACGACAACAGCGCATTATCTTTACGATACTAGCACCCCCAGCTTTGCTGACGATATAACCGACTTCACTGATACCCCTTACGCCGACTTGGCGGCAGTTACGTCAAACAACGTAGTCGACCGGCTGCTTCACTCTGGCGAACAGTTGACACACAACCAAATCACCTTCGAGATACCATCGCATCACGATCTCGAGCACATCAACACGTTGCACACGTTCAATACGCTGCTACAGCGCATCGGCAATGTGGCATACGACACTGTTGCTTCCGCCAACGCACAGGCACATAGCAGGCAGGCAACAGAGGAGCAGGCGCTACGCCCGCTTGGCGTGGATGCGACTGGCCACCGCATTACCAGCGAACAAATCTCAAGGAGTGCTGTGTTGAACATGGCCGACCTGAAGCGTGGGGTCGGTGATGTGGGTGGTAGCTTCTCAGAACGTGTTTTTGGCGATGCCGATATGCATACGGTCATCAATTATTTATGGATTGGTGTTGTCACTGCGTTGGTGGTGCTGTCCGTGATTTTCATTGTGTTCTCCTGCTACTTTTATCGCAAATTCCGGCAATGGAAGAAGTGCAGTAAGTAATAAGCGCATAAGTGATAAATTGACTGCTATAAATTCATACATACATATGTATGTACATATTTGTATGAGTGTGTGTGTCTGCAAATATCCCAGTGGGGATCTAATGTATTGCTTATGAGTTTTATATTCTATTATTGTTTAATATGTACACAGTACTGTAATGTATTCAAAAAGTCCCAAAAATTTCATATTAAATCCCATAGATTTCTGGATATTAAGTAATGCAAAATTAAATGATCCACTTTTTTTAGGACATCGCCAAAAAAAAAGCATTTTCGAATGTGGAAACGGCTGCTTTACTGTATATTTATTCGATTACCCGATTACCATACATTACATTTTCGACTGGGATGGTATACACTTACTTTAGAGTTAGCATAGTTATGGGCGCAGCTGTTCGTTAGAAGTGCAAATTTTGTGTTAATGACGACTAATGACCCGCTCGGTTTACGTAATAAAAGTCAACGACTTGTTTACATCACTTTTTTTGCAGTGATATGTAATTGCATACTTCCATTGTAAATTTTTAGTTTAACAGGTAAACTGGCTGCTCAAGCGTGAATTAGTTCAAGTAGTTACATGATTACAATCAACAAATTATTAAATTCGAATTAAAATTAATCGCTTATTTCACTTTGTACCTACATACTTATTACAAATACTAGGTTTTATAAGAAAGAGCATTCATTACAATTATATCTGGAATCACAAGGCATAAGACGTTGGCTTTACTTTAATGTACCATTCGGGTAGTATCTACCATTGCGTATGAGGCACTAGACATTGAAAATCTATTGACAAATAAACTTCAAAGAAAGAACTTCTAACTTCACTAACCCTCTCTTATATTCCCAAAAAAAAGCCTCATAAAACTTCCTTATGGTTTAAATGGTGCAATATACTTAAAATATCCCGACTTAAACTGTTATACCTTGTGACCACAGACATATAATCATTTTATTGCAATTAACTTTAAATCAACAGCAAGCGTAAAAGCTAATTGTGTCAACTTATAAAATATGTATCGCGACCGATTATTAATACTACTGAGTTCACCTACACTGTTGCAAGAGAAATCCAAGTGATTTTTTCAGCCGTAAAAAATTAAATGTGGGTTGAGTTGCAAATTTAATAGGCGCCTACACAAAATAATTGCCAAAATTTTCGTAAAGTTTGTAACACGCGGCTCAATGTTTTCATACTATTGCAGAAATTCATAGTTTTATGTCACCAACGAGCAAACTAATTAAAATAGTGAAATTAATTTGACTCAAATTTAAAAAAAGTATGTAATGCTGTTTCACTAGCCCTTTCAATTTTAATAGGATAAAATGCATGTTTCAAGTGGCTAACAACTCTAGTTGATTTTTTTTACTTTTTTTGCTGAGAGTGCTAGTCATTTCCTTTCATATAAATGAAATTTCGAGTATTTTTTAAATGGAAGAAAATGCATAACATTGTTAGCAAAAAATCATTCATTACTGAGGGCGAATCCTCTATTTTCTTTTCAATTGAAGGTTGGTAACGTATTTGTTCATTCAATAATTATTTTTACCAAATTGTATATTATGCTATGTTTGGTTTTCAGTTAGTATCGAGAAATTAGTAGTTCAAGCCAAGTATTTGTGCTGAAAGTTAAAAAGTGTCAATGCCAGTTGCTAATATTTTTAAGATTAGAACTTTTAAAGATCAAATTATTTCCTTGTGGTAGATATTATGCAGTAGGCTGTTTATTCCAACTGAAATTTCATTTAGTAAATAGAGTAGCTTTTGCCCGCAGCTTCGCCCGTGTGATGTTTTGGTTTAACGTAATTCTTTGAAATGTAACAAAGAAGGAAACAATTAATTTCACTACATACATATATAATGCCTTTTGTTAAAAAAAGTTTAGCAATTCAAAATAATGACATCGACTGCAATACATTTCGTAAACAACGTCTTATTCATTTTATATTATATTATTTTATAACATTTTTTTCACTTTTTGTTTATTTGATATGTTTTATTTAACTTTTTTGTTTATACTTAGATAATGCCATATCTCAGCCATCATACATAGTTCGTTCCATTTACTTATGTTAAAATTCCTTTAAATTGCTGCAAATAAATTTAACTCGTCCTAAAATACCTTAGTGCTCAATATTTCACTTGTTGCTCAGTTTCGGTAAGTTTATATTTCGTATTCTCGTTGAATGTTGAATGTCAGCCTTTCTTTTGCAACAACTCATAAATCATTTAATGTGGATTTCTCTTAATACCAGTAAACTGTCAAAGCCCATTAGTTAGCGCCTCAAAACGTGCTATCTTGCAACATTCGCCTCCTTCGTAGGCGCAGTTGTTTTGGTCGTGTTTGCATAAGTTTTTGCGGTTCTTAATGCTTATTGGGCGCTTCTTTTTACTCAATTAGTTTTGGAAAAGCTTTTCTGAAGAAAAAAAAATCTACTTACGTCTCCTTTTGCGCCTAAAATCAGGAAAACAATGTACATATTTACGTACAGTTTTACTTATAAAAACCTACACCTATACTTCCCATATTTGCGCCCACTTCAGCAAGCGCGTTGATCCAAACTGTCAAACTGTCAATTTTGCTAAAGAGTATTAAAAAACTTTTTCAACAAAACACTTACATATGTATATACAGCCACACCTTTTGTGGTCGCCTAATGAGCACTATGAGTGTGGATGTGTTTGAGTGTTGCAATAGGCGATTGAGCGTTCAATAGTAGTTCAAGAGATTTATCATATTAATTGTTTGTATTGTGGCTCAGTTTGCATTTATGTACTCAAGCGAATGTGTGCGAAATGCATACGTATTCATAAGTATATGCATGTATACATATAGTATGACACCGATTGGTATTTATAGTATGTTTACATGTACATATACATATGTTATATACGAGTACGTGTATATGTGAGCTATTTTATCTTCTAACCTACATATTGTTGCCTACACATAGGCGCTTAACCATAAACAGCTTAATTAGTTCAGTTAGTTGTGGTCGTGCTCTGCTTGGGATCTTAGCTAGTTGTCCTTCGAGCTAATTTACTGTCCTTTCCCCTTATATTCCCATGGGGTTTATTCTGTTCTATATCATTTTCTCCGCACTACAACTGGACATGCGTCATGTATAATTTAGTGCTATTGCTATGGGTAAGGTTAGGTTTGTAGGTCAGCTATTTATCGTTAGTTATCTAACATGCGTTTACAAGTGGATGTGTTAGTGCACCTAAATGTATGCTTCTTTTTGTATTATTTTACGTTATTTCTATGTTTTTTTTTCCTTCTTCAAAGTTGAGTAACAGTTGTGTTGAGTGTAAATTGAGCTTTAACTATTGCACACCCTATCAAGATTACAGCAGATTCCATAAATACATAAGCAGCTTTACGAATCAGGTAGTAAATTTGCGCATTAGTCACATTTATTAGGCTGTCAGAACGCGAACTAAGAAAATAAACACACGAACTCGTAGCAACTCTGACATTTCGCAGCTTATCACTTTTATGTGCTCACACCAAGTTTTCATCTAAGTAGTCACTTACTTATATTTATGTGAGTTTCCGAGTAAGTTGTGGGCTTTACTGGTAATCAATTAGCGACTTGATTCGTTACAATTTGCAAAACAAAGTTGGATGAGCNTTGCTATGGGTAAGGTTAGGTTTGTAGGTCAGCTATTTATCGTTAGTTATCTAACATGCGTTTACAAGTGGATGTGTTAGTGCACCTAAATGTATGCTTCTTTTTGTATTATTTTACGTTATTTCTATGTTTTTTTTTCCTTCTTCAAAGTTGAGTAACAGTTGTGTTGAGTGTAAATTGAGCTTTAACTATTGCACACCCTATCAAGATTACAGCAGATTCCATAAATACATAAGCAGCTTTACGAATCAGGTAGTAAATTTGCGCATTAGTCACATTTATTAGGCTGTCGGAGCGCGAACTAAGAAAATAAACACACGAATTCGTAGCAACTCTGACATTTCGCAGCTTATCACTTTTATGTGCTCACACCAACTTTTCATCTAAGTAGTCGCTTACTTATATTTATGTGAGTTTCCGAGAAAGTTGTGGGCTTTACTGGTAATCAATTAGCGACTTGATTCGCTACAATTTGCAAAACAAAGTTGGATGAGTTTGGGTTGAGAGGAATGTGTAATTTTGCCACGTACTCACAATAAAACTTATTACCTGCTGTTTTTATTGTTGTTTTGTCTAAGAACGTACATACATATATCATGTACGTACATACTCTTAGAATACATACTTACATCTCGAACTTGAATAAGGCTTTCATACGCTTTCGGCGAGGTGTTGCTCTGAATAATTTACTGAGCTGCGAAAAGTAATTAAGCGTAAAGTATTGTTGTTTTTAGGTTGAAGGATAAATAAGTAGGAAGAGTTAAGGGCGTTAGTTAATAAACAATCAACTTGGGTACTTACTTACTAATCCTGTGATGTCTTGTTAACCAATAATTATGGAATTGCGGGACGATGTAAGTCTGAAACTGTGGGCTGAAAAGAAACCTTGTGGTCAAAATAAAATACCTCCTATTGGAATTAACTGCTTTGAGTGTTTTTTTTTTAATTAAAAGTAAATACATAATATATGTAGAGAGAAGATTATGTAAAAAATTAAACCATATATTCAAGGTCACTTGAAGGTCAACAAGTAATATTTAATTTTTGAGCATGTGTTTCATATCGAAGCACACACACATGAGCTGTGCGCCATTTTTTTTTTTCTGCTAACGCACGCTCATGGGTACGAGCGGTGAGCTCAATGAAATGTTTGAATTGAAACTTCTTTTGCATTCAGTTGAGAGTAGATGCAAACATTGTTGTAAGGAAAAAACGACACACTCAAGGCGTATTTAACGTATTGAATACGCCTTGGACACACTCGTCGTTAACGTTAGAGTTAAGGTTGAGGGTAGGGTTAAATGGTTAAGGTTAAAAATTAAAAAAAAAAATATTTCATAGAATTTTACTTATTCTTGTTTAATAACACTATGCGACAGTCAAAATCGGGATGGGATGAAACCAACGGGAAATGTTATATCGGTCAAAAACAAATTATACGGGTCCCGGCGTTTCGCTGGGTCACGTCTAGGAATCGAGATATATATATATAACTATCATATAGGGGAAATTGTCACCTTCGGTGGTCTTTTTTTGACATAACTCGAGAACCACTGGTCCGATTTTGCTCAAACAAATTTAGAAAAATTAAAAATTACAATTCCTTTAATCTGTTCATATAACGTTTTTCTATATAATCAACAGTTTTGCCGGTAAAAATAAATGTATGAAGAAAAAAAATATTTTTTGCCTAAAATATTAAATTATTTTAAAACTGTTGATTATATAGAAAAACGTTATATGAACAGATTAAAGGAATTGTAATTTTTAATTTTTCTAAATTTGTTTAAGCAAAATCGGACTAGTGGTTCTCGAGTTATATCAAAAAAAGTCCACCAAAGGTGACAATTTCGCCTATATGATAGTTATATATATATCTCGATTCCTAGACGTGACCCAGCGAAACGCCGGGACACGTATAACTTCTTTTTTACCGATATAACTTTCCCCGGTAGTTTGAACCCTTCCCGATCACTGACCCCAACCATTTGTCTCACAGTGTAATGAATCATTACTGTTTGACCTACAAGTGGCTTTGACCATTTGGTTTACTTTTTTTACATAATTTTCCTTTGAAATATATCTATTTACCTTCAATTAAAAAACACTCAAAACAATTAATCCTGTGAGGAGATATTTTATTTTGACAACAGGGTTTCGTTTCAGCCTACTGTGCTCCCATTTGTAAAATGTTAAATCTCTTTTTTCCGTACAATTACTTTGGATATTGTGTACTAAGTATCATTGTTCTCAGGAACACCTCCATACCAACATTTAAAACCCGAATCTCCAAATATTAAATATTTATTGGTATTTTTACTTCTCCTGTGAAATTTAAATTTTTCACAAACAGTCTTTAGCATTAGTGATAAATTGGTGATTAACAAATTTATATCCTAATTACCATTTACATTCGATTAGGATAATCAGATTTGCATGCGATTCATTTAATAAAAAACATTGTGCTCTACCTTAAATGGGATGAATGATTACATTTCTAAAGGCAGTGCAAATTGTATCCCAATCGTGTGAATGCACAAATAATTTTCTTTATTCCAATTATGGAAAACAATTTGTTCAAATTTTTCCATAGAAGTTATCTGTGTTGTACCAATCGTGTGACTACAAAAAAAACATTGTAAAATTTTACCAATCGTGTGACACTGCCTTAAGCTTTATAAATTTTTTATTTGATAAAATTGTCTATAAACGATGTAATATCGCTCAAAGCCATCAGAAATATTGATACGAAAGTAAAAAAAAGATATGTATATATGTATATGTGTAGATGAAAAAATGTATACTTATGCTGGATTTCCACTAGGTATTAAATGGCAAAAATGACAAATGACGAAGTCGGGCAATAAAAAATAATCGTGTCATTACATTAAAACAATAGTCATGAAGTTCATTTCCACATGGCATTATTTTAAATGGCATACATTTTTTGTCATTTCAATACCTAGTGGAAATCCAGCATTATCTTCCAATTTTCAATCAAAAAGTTAAATTTTTAGCCATTCAATATATTCTCAAAGCTGCGTTTGATATGTCTTTCATTTAGTTGTTTTGCGAATTCTAAAAAACGTGACAGCCCGGAAAAATTTACAGCTCAAAATGTGCACCATTACAATTTACACAACGTCATTCAAGAATCGCATTTGAATTCGAAAAACAATGGAAAATTAATCTAAAAACTAGTACATGCATATATAAAATATATATGTACATAAGACTGCATCACCAAAAAAATTTGCGGGTTTTCCGCCGGTATTACAAAACTTATTATATTCTAAGACGTCCGCCAAAATATTTCGGAAAAATATGAAGATTTTAGTGAGCTGGACCGATTTGAAAACACCTCCAAAAATGGAGTTTTTTATGAATACAGATAGTTTCTTAAAGAACTTTTTGAAAAAAGTCCCCTCAGATAACAAAACAGATTGAGCTTAAACAATCTGCATAAAAATATTTAAAAGTCTTTTCAACGGAATCGTAAAAACGAGATTTTCGATGCTGTTTTTTTTACTTTTTTCTAAGATTGATTTACGAAAGGGGTGGAATAACTGGGCCAAAACTATTCTGATTTAGACTTATGGGGTGTCAGTTGAAAGGTATTTTCACACTGTTTTTATTTCTGTCCAAAAAAAGTCATTCATATCCCAATTTTTTATTTTTCAAATACCAACACATCTTAATTCAACTTTGAGTAACGTACGTTCATCCTACCTTTCTCTTTCATCCTTTGAATGAGTTTACTAGCAAAGAAATAAAAACGATGAGAAAAAACCTTTCCAATGACACCTCTTAAGTCTAAATAGGATGAGTTTAGGCTGTGTTATTAAAGTTTTTCTTATATCAATCTTTGAAAAAAGTTAAAAAAACAGCATAAAAATTTTCATTATTACGATTCCGTTAAATTTTTTTAAATTTTTTTTTAATATTTTTATGCAAATGTTTTAAGCTTAAACCGTTTTGACATTTAAGGGGGTTTTTTCAAAAAAAAAAATCTTTAAGAAACTATTTTTATTCATATAAAATTCCATTAGAGGTATTTTCAAATCAGCTCACTTACATCTTAATTTTTTCCCAAAAATTTTGGGCTGACGTCTTAAAATATAATAGATTTTATAATTCTAATGGAAAAATAGCACCGATTTTTTTTTCTATGGGGAGTGATGCAGTCTAATGTACATATAATCATATGTATAAAAGTAGTAAATTCTGTACATTGAAAGGTCGGAACAAAATAAAAACACAATAATTAAATGCACTTAAAATATTCATACTTTTTATTTACATCGAAATTCATCATCATCATTGGTAAAAATGGCATGGCTGCTGGCAACACTTGTGCAATATTTCACGATTAATTGCCGCACGTAAATTAAAAATTCACACACATATACTTACACCACGCGTTACCCTGCAGGGAAGCCCCGAACTAGTGAACCAAATTTCTAGTGCCGTACTACATCCTTGTTGGCAAAAACGAACCAGTCCAACAGTAACTAGATGCCTACCAGTTCAAAATCAGCGAAATATTGTACTTAAAAAAAACAACTATTTTATTTTACTTTTTAAAACCACGTATCACTTACTAAGAATAAAAAGTAGCAAAATCCATTTTTTTCTGAAAATTTAAGCTTTGATGCAAGCAGCCAGGACAATTAACAATGCATCGAGTTATTCAGGGATACGCAAATTTGCTTAGTCCAAATAGTCAAAGAAAATGTAATAAGTCCCAAAGAATACAAAAACTTTTCATTAGAAATCTATATAAATGACGAATTTAGAACTGGTTCGGAAAGTCATGCAGAACGAACTATCGAAAAAGGGATGCAGCGGGCCCTAAACCATCTTTGCGTTAAATAGATATTGGTTTTCTAGATTTTTCGTTCAAATGCGGTTTTTTCTGTACTTCACAGATGCTTCTTCATAGTTTGAATATGCAAAACATTCGGTAAAATCATATTACTTTTTAACCGACTTCACAAAAAGGAGAAGGTTATCAATTTGTCGGAATATTTTAATTTTTTGTGTATGTTACCGCATAACTTTGGACCTCGTTAACCGATTTCTATAGTTAATTTTTTAAAAGGAAAGGTGTTACCTCACAGGTGGTCCCATACTATCATTGGATCGTGAAGAAATTAATGAGAATCTTAAACTTTTATATGAGAATTGAAGTCGGTTTTTTGCTTAAAATTATTTGTTTCTCTGTCGATTTTAGCACTGTTTTGAAATTTCAGAAAAAGGGATGAAGAGCAAACTAGACCCCATCTGTCGAAGTAAGGACAGGTTCGGAACTATAAAAAAGGGATGCAGCGGGGGGCAATCGACACCTCGTAGAAAATAGCAATGTTAAAATCGCCAGTTTCTATGATGCAAAAGGGAATTAGTGAGTACTAGTCATCGCTTTAAATTATCTAGTACCGAGCCAGCTCAACACTAGTGCGTTTCCCCGCAGGGTATACTTGTACATTTACTTGTGTATGTACATACATATGTGCTTCATTTTAGCCACAGCCGTGACAGGAGACGTGCTGTAAAATTGACGTGGAATTCGAACGAGTTTGCATACCTTATGACGGGAAAATAGCGGCAGCTCGGTCAAAAAAATTATGGTAAATTCGCACCAGCGCCAACGCATGACCCAGCACGCGTGCCGTAAGCAACAGTGCACAAAAAGCAAACCGAAACTGATAACAAATAAATGCTCACGTAGATATGTACGTACGTGTGCTTGGATACGTACCTATACATACATACATACGCAAGTCTATCCCTGCAGCGGGGTCGGTGACAATTGTCGCTTTCGTACTAGTTACATTACTAGTTCCAATAGCATATTATGATCCAGGTAGTAAGAAATCGAGCTATTGGTTACATATTGCTCCTTCTAAAGGTTATTGGTCATTTTAAAATGATAATGCTCCCTTATTACATAAAGGAATTTGTTATTTATCATTTAAATAGAAATAATAAATTTTGAGTGCTTATCCATGTTCTGTTTCTCTCATGTGACCACCACGCAAATATCGGACTGGAAAGTACCAAAATGAAGCAATCCATAGATACTCCTTTTCAACATAACTACTACTTTTAAAATTTGTTTGGTTTCTTTTCAAATATGTATGTTTATATATATGAGGAAATTCACGTCAAATATCCCAAGCGCGCTGAGCGGTGCAAAACAAGCTACTTTTCGACTAGCTGGGAAGCAGACAAAAAATGGGAAAAATAATTCGAAAACTATGATTTCTACAGATTTTTGTACGGGTTATACGATGGTAATATGCGTTTTCCAAAACTTTCCCATTTTCATAGTGAAAATTCTGAAAGAATTTTTATTTGTAATTTTTCTCAATTATGGTAATCTTTAATATTGTTTTTAGTTATCTCAATCGAGAGATCAAGTCTTTTTACATAGAAATCGTAAATAAAAAAGGGATTGTTTTTTACTTTTGCGAGTTATAAAGCCGTTAAGAGCGCACTAATCTGCTAACCGTGCGGGTCATAATAATATTGTTATAACTTTGCAACTACTTGATATTTAAATCAGAAACTTTCGCAAACACTCCCTTAGATAGTCATCTACAATACTGTTTTAAAACAAAAAAATGGTTTTAAAATTTATAACATACCTTTTGCATTTGAAAACAAACACCCTCTTAGTTCTCATAAAAAAGTTATAAACCTGTACTTTTATTTATACTGAGTATTAAGAAGTGGTGGTAAACTTAGATTCTTTGGAACAGTTTGAAGTTTATTGTGTGCAAGTTTTAAATCGATCGATACCAAAGCGACTGTGATATAGCGAGTTTAAATGACAATTTTGTTAAAATTATCAAGAATCAGTTCAGCCCAATAACAAAATTTCAAACGCCGGCAATCTTAAGCTTGTGAAAAGTTTGTACGTCCGATCACAGGATACTGTTGTCTAGAAATTGTTATAGAGTTCAGCCCAATAAAAAATTTCCAAATCAATTTGAACAAATGTACCACTCGCGTAATTTGGCTTGATTAAAAGCGAAAATTTGAAAGCACACTTACATGTTGTGCCTGTGGCTGAGTGCGCAAAGATGCTTGCTACAATCAGTGATGTCAGCCATTCTCTGTTAAAAATCCCACGAAAATCAGGAAAAAATCCCTCAATTACCCACATCTCAAAAATTTATCCCATAAAATTCTCAACGACTTCAAAACATATACATATTTTAGTAGTAAAGAAATAACATTCATATAAAATAATGATAATAGATTGGCGCTTACACATATGTTAGTGATTGGCCGAGCTTCTCCTCCGATTTGTGGCGTGCGCCTTGATGTTGTCACACAAAGGGGAAAGACCTACAGTTTTATGCCGACCCCAAACGGCGAGTATATTTTTTTGAGAAGCTGTATTTCATGGCAGAAATACACTCGGAGGTTTGCCATTGCCTGCCGAGGGGCGAACGCTGTTAAGAAAAAACCTTTCTTCTACTTTTTCTTTGCGATGTTGTTTTGACCAGGGCTTGAACCCAGGCCCTGCGGAGCGGAAGCGCGCACTGCTAATGGTAAGCCACACACAAATAATTCTTAAAAAATTCAAGGGTCGGTAGATTACTCAATAAGGGCTTGAAAGGTTTTAAAAACAATTAAAACCCAAGATTTTGAAGAAACTTTTTTATATATTAAGGTAAGTAATGCATACATACATTTGTGTTTTTGTTGTTGTATACTTACTGGCAATTCTTAAACCTATCACTGTTACAAATTATTTGCATTGTGTAAGCGAATATGATTTTGGTGACTTTACAATTGAAGCACATACATGTGCTATTTAACACTTGATCAGATAATTTGTTCCGCTTTTTACATGAACAATTACAATTACAATTGAAAAGATTATCTCTTACTCAGCGCTTGAATTGGTTAACGTGAGAAATTTTTTAAAATTGTCTTTATACTTTTTAATAAATATATATCATTTCACTCCTCATCACATCTTCAGGACGATTAATTACCTAAGAGTGTCGAATATTTTTGAATTTTGATCAGTTATGCATCGATAACTGTGTCAAAAGAAAATCCCTTTTTTTATTTGAAATGCCCCTTTTTCCCTTTTAATAATTTTTGTTGCAAAATATCCCTCAAATAGAGAAATTACCCACAATCTGGCATCACTGGCTACAATAAGTTGCTGCCAAGAGTGTCCAGGTTCAAATCTCATTAGGCAGAACATATAATTTTAAATTTTAATTTTTTTTTTAATTTTTTATTTATGAATAAGTATCTGTGAAGTGCAGAACGAAAAAGAGTGGTTCGGTTACAGGCCGAAAGTTACGCAGCGGGAGTCAATTGTCACCTCCAAGGACAACTTCATGTTAAATGCGACAGTAGAAAGCATGGGTGGTAGATTTGCGAAGTACCGGTATTCGACTGCCGAAAACTGGTGAATTCACTAGTTTTGTACTAGTACTTTCCGCTGCAGGGATGCGATTCGCATTGCATACGTGTGTATGTGGGTGCGCATATGTTGAGTAGTTACTTTTTTATGAGCGCGTATGTGAACTCATATAAATTTTATATTCAATTTTTTTATGAGAGCAACTCGCGGTCACATGTGATAGCCATATTTGCGTTGTAGCCATTTTTGTATGATAAAAGCGCCAGATGATGCTATGAAAAACTACATGATGCTATCAAAAATTAAAGGTTATACTATCTTTATTTGTATATTTCAACGTGTTGAAGTTTATTTAATTGGATGTGATTAAAAAAAAACTACACAAAATCAAATATATATTTTAGTTTATTAGTTGGCTACATTTAGGTGCATTGAAGCGCGCTAATAGTAATCAATTAAAATACCATGCGGACACTTCCGAAATAAACGAATGCAATTAATTTTATTGCACTTGTTGCATATTTTAAGGCTGATATAGCTGGGAATCCCCGCTTGGATGAATTGCATTTGCTGTTTAAAATTTATGGACTATATATGCCAGCATTTCTTCTTTTTGCAGCTGTATTGAAGAATGCGCAAATGGGAGTGACTTTGCTTTCGTTGTCAACACTTTCAAGTTTTTTTCTATAGCTTCATTATTCATACGCATGCTTGAGTGGTTGAGTGTTGGTTTGTTTTGTGTGTTTGTGTGTTAAGCGGTAGTGGTTAAATGTCAGCAATTTCCGACATGTGAATTGCGAATATGCTTTTCCTTTACTTTTTTGTTGTTATTTTCATGGCAACTGAACCTACTAGCATACACAGAGAATATGCATTTAAATACAACGTCATTGCGCCTATGTACAGGAAATTTTTTACAGCGCTGCAATTTGAAATTAATGGTCCGATGCCGTTCCGTTCGTTTGTATATTAAAATTTAAATGCATATACATATGTATGTGTGTATGCATGTATATCCGTTCATTTATACATAAATTCATATGTGTTAGTGAACATTTTTATGAAAAGATTATATTCGCGAAACACTGCAACTCCAATGGGGATACGTAGTTTTTACAGCTTCGCTTGGTTTGCTGCTTCATTGAAGTCCAATAAGGTGCATGAATGCCGCTCTTTTCATAAC
>NW_016161771.1:0-4150 GCF_001687245.7 Rhagoletis zephyria | reverse complement strand
CATATATTTAATACTTGCGCCGGGTATTTAATGTTCGGCTCCGCCCGAACTTAGACTTTCTTACTTGTTAATTTAATATATTTTACTTTGAAAGAGACTGATTGTTCATTAAATAAAAATGTTTTTGTAATTGCATGTAAAATGTACACGTATGTATTTATATTTCATAGTTCTTAGTTAGCAAGCAAATGCAAGTAGTAAATTGTATTTATCAACGATTTGTAAAAATAGTCCCATAAGTCTCGTATGATCTAAGAAAAACAAAAGGAATATTAAATTTAAAAAATGTTATTCAGTTTAAAAATTTGGTTCGTTATTATTTCGATTTGGTTCCTTTCACATTCTTCCGTTTTAGTAGGTATAACTTGAAGTTGTTTCGGTCTTTTTTTTTTTATATGCACCTTTACATACACATATAAACCAAACACACACATCCACTCACACAACTTCATTGTTTACATAACATATTTCCAGAAAAATCTTGGATCAATTCACAATATCGTCTGAGCCGTCACCACCTTTCAAAAGAATGAAAGCTCAAAATGAGAACTCGTAGGATCTTTAGCCTGCCTGAATATCTGAAGTAACTACTGAAAAATTGGATATCTGATGACACCGAGTAGGTGTAATTTCAAAGTAACTTCCTGTTGGCTGTTCAATTATAGATACCCAAAATATATAAAAATGTTTGTAAACACTGTATTATATTATTTAGTTATACATGTAAATACACATACATATTCAAAACAATAATAATTTAGTAAAGAAACAATGATTGAATATATCAAACCCCGACAAAATAATTGGTTTTATTTAATGTTCTGAGATAAAGAAAGCAGCAAGTTTTTGAATATTATACTACACACACATGCAAATAAACACATTTATATAGCCTTATGGCCAACTAATTAAGTTAGTCAGATTTTGACCAGTTTTGGCTATTTTTATTTTTTTATTTTATGTTAATTATATTTTTTTAAGTCTACCTCATTATTAATACACATTTCAAACTTTGTACAAAAGTAATAAAATTATAAACAAATTTTCACAAAATTTCAAACTTTTTATTTAGAATTTTTTACAAGATCTTAGGTATGAAGCTTTATAGCGCATTTAATTTTAGTATGAAAAAGCACAATTTTCAAATGGCTATGAAATGGCTCTGTTTTTTTTTTATATATTGTTGATGCTTTTGCGTATTTTAAAAGAGGGTACGCTCGAAATTTCTATTATTAAAAATTAACCCGAATTTTTTGTCACCTGAAAATTGCCGTTTATATAAAATTATCCTCAAGTTCTGAATAAACAGTCTGATATTTTTGGGAACATTTTTTTAAGTTTTATTATTTTTGTACAGAGTTTGAAATTTGGATTAGTATCTGCTTGTAATAAAACGATCTAGACTTTTATAAAAAAAATTTACTTTAAATAATAATGATGGATTTGCGCGAATACATATGTTAGTGTTTGGCCGAGCTTCTCCTCCGATTTGTGGCGTGCGCCTTGATGTTGCCACATAAAGGGCAGGGACCTACAGCTTTACGCCGACTCCGAAAGGCGATTGTATTCATATGAGAAGCTGTTTTTCATGGCAGAATACACTCGGAGGTTTGCCATTGCTTGCCGAGGGCCTGTTAAGAAAAAACCTTTTTTATATATTTTTTTGCGATGTTGCTTTGACCCGGGCTGAAGCCAGGCCTTGCGAAGTGGTAGCCGCCACTACACCACTGCGGCCGGCCAATAAAATAAACTTTAGTTAAAAGAAAATTGCCCAAACTGGTTAAAATGTCACTAACTTAATTAGTTGGCCGCAAGTGTAAATTAGGATGGGTAAAATTGTTGTGGAAAATAAGTCACGGCAATGCGTATATCAAAAACGTGATCTACGGACAATTTTAAGATTTACCAGAGAAATCTAGAAACCAAGGTGCTTGAAAGGGTTTGAAATTCACTAAAATGTATGTGAAATTTTTAATTCCATAAATTCCAATCCAATTTTTTTTCTCTCGGGAACATTTCTAAGAGAAAATAATAGAAACAAAGGTCACCGGAACGTTTTGGCAAAGAAAAAAAAACGGAACAAAGTCTAAGCAGCTTTCTCTCGAAAAGCAATTTGAGAACTTAAGTGTCAGAAACTTTCGGGATCAAATCTTCTCTGATCTATTCGCGAATAATGGAGACGAGAACCAAATTTTTCTTTTAGCGTTTGAAATGTTTGAATATTAAAATTAATCAGAAATGAACTGAAGTCAACGAAAGACTTAAGATACGAACCTGTCTTGCACAGAAAATCAAAAAATGTTCAATACATGAACAGTTCACCGTAATGATAAACGGTCTGGAAGTTGAAATCATCCATTTTTCCTCTGGCTTAGAATTAATAATCATGGTTCTTACTGAAACGCTTCTTCATCCCAAGACGCAGACGGCCCTCTCATTCTTAACGTTATGTTCACAAAGCTTTTGTTTTAGTTCTGTTCTCTAGAATAACGTTTCTCCGAACTTTTTTTCTTATATGATTCTCCTTGAAAACGTTCTCAATACTTTCGGAAACGTTCCCGAAAGTTTCGTTCTGATTCTGTTCTTCTCAAAACTTTCTTGAGAGTTTTGTTCTCATCTTGTTCTTTTAGAGAATGTTCCCGAGAGTTTTATGCGCATTTTATTATTTTCGGAAACTCTCCCGAACCTTTTGTTCTCATTTCGTTCCTGTTCAAACTGCTCTTAATATTTTTGTTTCCTTTTAGTTTTGATCTCGTGCAGAATAAATGCTCAGAAAACCCATCCCTTGGGTACTTTGGTTTGCTGATATTAGTTTGACACATGCAATTCGGCAGTTCTTTTCACTAAGCAATTTTAATACGCTTAATTTAAGACCAATCTTCAGCCTGAGTTTAGCAATTTTGCTTTTTCTTAAGTTTTGTACTTTTTTCTTTTGAATAAAAATCCTTAGACAGGTCCCTAGGATTTATTTCGAACAAAACACAAAGCAAATAACAAATATTCTTATTTTCGGAGAAGCCAACAGTATTTTATTCTGATGGAGATGAAAGCCAAGAATAATCAACAAACGTTTATTACGATAGCCGCTA
Source organism: Rhagoletis zephyria (assembly GCF_001687245.7). Classification (NCBI taxonomy): domain Eukaryota; kingdom Metazoa; phylum Arthropoda; class Insecta; order Diptera; family Tephritidae; genus Rhagoletis; species Rhagoletis zephyria. The sequence continues at coordinate 1,061 of NW_016161771.1, read as the reverse complement.
TCACTACAGGAAAATGTCTTAATTTTTTTAAGCAAACTACATACATACTTACTCAAGGAAATTTTAAGCAAAGCTCTTTTCGTCAATGTGCATTAAAGAATGCAGATAATACAAATATGCCGGGAAATTTGTACGTTTGTATTTCTAATGTTTTTTGAGAAGTTATTAACCCTTTTCAATTGCTGAGGTTTAATTTATGTGGTTATATAAGTGATGAGCCAGAAGTAGTAATGCAGAAATTTCTGAACGACAAGATTTTCCTATAAGAAAACTCTCTGAAGAACCTATTGTCATTATTAATGTTTAGGATGAGTGTATTATATCTAAAACCGTCTGAAAAAGGACCTGTACTAAGGAAATCTTATCATCTTCTTGGGCATATTACAAAGAAATCTTACAAGATTACTTTTATGTTAGTTTCGTAAGGCAAATGTCTTACTTAACACCAAAGCAATGATGTGAAAAGTGTTAAATACCTACACTTAAAACAACACGATCCGTACTACGAAAATCCTCACAACACAAACAGGAATCATTTCACAAAAATTAAACAAAACACTTAGGCTCATATTCATAGTCATATTTAGTACTCAACTAAGTCGAAACTATTCTAAGTCACAACTAAAGCTATTCATAGTCGCCTTAGTTTCGACTTTTCTGGCTAAGTACCAACTTAAATTTTAGTTTCGGCTGCAGCTGCAGCTAAGTCGTAACTAGGAAGAAGTATTTTATCAAATTAAGGGAAAACAGACTAAATATGTAAAAATTAAGTTGGTAGAGGTGATTTTGATAATATTGAATAAACTCTAATTAAAATTTACAAAGATCGATCCATTCTAATCGGAAGTTGAAATTAAATGCGTATTACAAAAAATAATAAAGCTACATCACAATTTTATAATTGGAATAATTTAGATAAATTTTCAAATATTTAATAAGTCAGTTTCACGCTAGTTCTTTTAAAGTAAATTTGTGCATAGCATTTAGATATCTACTATTTGTATGTTCCACAGCATGCTTTCGATAAACATCGACTTCACATCACTGCGGTTGTTCTGGCT
>NW_016161770.1:38014-48639 GCF_001687245.7 Rhagoletis zephyria | reverse complement strand
CGGCATCTGCTGCCACACTAAAATCCGCTTCCGCCGACGCCTCCTCCACAAAATCCCTTCGTCCACCGCTCGCCAACGTACACGCCTCGATCGCGCCCTCACTAAGGCACAGCTGTTGTGGCGGTGGATGTGGCTCTTCCGATGCCATCGGGTCGTATAGCCTGATGCGCATGTCAATATGGCGCGCATACCCTACGTACCCGTTACCGAGGTGTCTGGCGTCTTGCGTAGCGATGGAGAATTCGCCCTGCCTTTTGGCATACTCCTCTTCCTCGTCGGACGAGATGGTTATGGGTGTTGGTGCCCGCTCTACTTCGCCATCACATTCACCGCTTGGCCCGCTGTCGTCGGATCGTACGCTTACGTGCGATGATTCGTGCTCCATCTCCTCCTCTTCGCTCGTCAAATGTGGCGTATTGTTTGCCAAGTACTCTGCACCCCAATAGGCAGCCATCTCTGCATCTTCACTATTTTGGGGCAGTACGAACGGCTGCGTACTTTCGGGGCTTTCGATGTCCTTGACGCCGATTTCTTGTTGTTGCCTGCCACTGTTGCTACCGCCCTCGCTGGGGCTACTTGGCCGGCCAGCGTCGTCATGCTCGCCTCCGGTGCTGTTGTTGTCGCTCGAATTACTCGACCGGTCTCCACCGCTGCTGTCACTTCTACTGTAGCGTCGAATTTCGTGCTCTGTTAGGCGCTTTATACGTACGCGCAAAATGCCGCCCTCCACTTGTTCGGCTACAAAATTTGCTTGTTGCTGCTGCTGTTGCTCCAAATTTTCGCGAACTTGTGCCTTGGCGCCCGCGGCACATCCTTTTTATTGCCGACAGTGGCCATTGCGCGACCAACTGTATTTTCCTAGTTTTCCGGCATTTTTCCGGCATTTTTCCAGCAAAATTTCGGTAATTTTGCTGCCGTTTCACTTTCACATTGCATATTTTGTTTTTATTTGTTTATTTGTCATCCTCGCACAGCTATAGTTTGGTGTCGGGGTTGCTGACTATCCAAAAGGGAGTTTTGTAGCGTTGATGTGAACTGGAGTAGATTTCGGGTTGCCAATGCGGTATTACTTCTCTTCTTATTACGATTATTATTATTAGTATAATTAGTATTATTTTGTTATTATAAATGTTTTTAGCTATTATTAATATTTATAATTATAATTATTATTAATATTTTATAATTATATTACTATTGCTGTTGTTATTATTAATTTTAATATTATAATGATAATTATTATTTTTTTTTATAATTTTCTTTTGTGCTTCGTGCCATATGCATCTTTCATTGGTTTTTTTTCTTCTTCTTCTTCTTCTTCTTCTTCTTCTTCTTATTCTTCTTCTTATTATTATTATTCTTCTTCTTCATCTGATTTAGGATTCTTCGGCTAGCTTCTCATCTTTCAGGGCCTCCGCTGTCATGGCAGTTGCTCCCCTGCTGGCAATTGCCGAGTGTGTGACTTCAGTCTCTGCTGAAATTTACCTATTCGCCGCTGTGCGCCGAATTAGGCTCAGACGATGCCACGGGGGAATTTTCACCTGAGGCGTTGCTCTCATAAAATGGACTTAGTGGCGGAAATAGAGCGTTGGCTAGAAGAGGCTGAGCCGAGAGTTCCATCGGAGTGGCAGGTCCATCCGGGCGTAGGTGCGTTGAAGAGTTGGTGACGGAAATTGAGTCGCACGTAAGCCACCAGCAACTGAAGCGGCAGTCATTCAGACGCATCGTGAACGGACAGGCGTACAGAGTGCGAATCACCAAAACTGGCAAGGTGACCGTAAGTCTTGCTGCCGGGAGTAAGGAGGGAGTGCGAGGACCCCGGATCCTGTGGCCCTGGGCCCCACAACAACTTTTATATACACATACATATATATCCTTTGTACTATTTACCCTGAATTGTTGATTTGAAATTGTATACACACATGTACAAATATATATATATGTACACTTATGTTTTGAATTATTATATATATGCGTATGTATATACATAAGCTTATTGAATTTCATCTATTTGGATTATACTAGTACGTATGTATGTATCCACTAATATATTTTGAATTATTACTTTGTATGCACAGTATAAGAAATACCTACAACATACAATACCTACATAAAATGTATAAAGCACAAGCAATCGTAATGAGGATAACTGTCTGCGGATGGACAAAAATGGTATAAAAGGAGCAGTGCTAACAAGCATTGTTCATTAGCTAGGCATACGTGGCACGCGTCGCAATGTGGGTCACACGGGTAGTGGAAGAGGGATCAACCTCCGAGACTATTATTGTATATTCGAAGTGGGCTTTAACCACTGAGACTGGTGCTAGCTGTAGGGTTTAAACCTAATCTAGTTCTATACTTTAGAGAGTAGATATAGCGAGAGTATAGCGAATAAAGAGGCTGTAAACTAGAAGCGAGTGTGTTCTAATTTCTTGAGGAGATAGGGTGTTTACTCCTTACAGGACCCTGGACAACCGAGAGCTACGCCCAGCACTCAGGAAAGTCCGTTACAAACTATCACCAGCCTCCGCAGGAAAGCGTTTATTAACCCAAAAAAAAGTAGCCAAACAAACCTGCCCGAACTAGTGACAATCAGCGACACTGTCCGCAAGGAACACAGCTATCGCAAAATGAAAGATCTTCCATGCAGTTTTGGTGTTGCCGTACGCTCTAGAAAAATTATTTGATGGTGATGGCACGCTACCGGGTGCGCTATATGCCGAAGAATAAAGTATTTATATTTTGTGCGGCGCACAGTAACCCATAACAAACCTGCTTCACTTCCCGACTCGTCACGGAAGCGAACAGGAAAAAGGGTTAACTGTCTTTTGCAAGGCGTGCGGCAAGAGAATTGGGTGGTAAAATCACAAGGACGTGGGGCACGACTCACCCCTGAGATATAGAGTCTAAAAAAAAAGTATTTAGCCGGGCAAAACATTACTATCTCGGAGTTACGTCAGGTGACAGTTAGGGTTCGTCAGACTCAGTATTGGTAGACTAATAAGTTTAGTTCTATGATACGGAACCACTGGAGTTAATGCTTGAGCTATTTTCCGCGTCAGTATTCGCTTGTTATGCTGGGTGGATCAGTTTTGCATAGTCGGTCTCCGGAACAATAAGTCCACTGATTTAGTCAGTACTGAGTCGGCTCCTATCATTCTTGTATTTGTAAAGCAATGAATTTAAAGTTTTAAAAGGTTCAATCTGGGGTTTCAGTAAGTCAAGGGGGTTTTCTTTATTCTGGTAGAAGAAATAAAAGTTAGGTCAGAGTTTGCTTAGCATATTCGACTCGAAACTCAATCCCGGTTGCGTAGCTAAGTGTGGGTTGAAGTAGCGTTGTTTGCGAATTGCTTAAGTCAGAATTATGCCGAGTAAACTCTGGGACAATTTCAAGTCCAGTGTTGCAGTGGTTCTCTATTGTTTTAGGCCAGAGAAGCCTACCCCCCAAAGTGCCGAGCTTAGTCGGTCTTAACACCCTGCCCCCCACTAGTTCAACACCGCTAAGAAAACACAGGGCAGGGTGTCCTGAAAAGGACACTTGGCCGCGAGTTTAAAGCCGTCCGGCGGCTAGGAAAAACGTGTATATATTTATTTTGTTTCCTATTCATTATGGCTTTGCGGCCCAAGAAACATTTTCTTAAAGGAGAACTCGTCAAAACTCCGAAATGAAGTAGACATTTTGATAAGGAGAACTCGTCAAAACTCCGAAAGGCATTAGACATTTTGATAAGAACTCGTCAAAACTCCTAAAAGACCATCCTAATAGGAGTGCGGATTGTCAGGCAGTTCACGACTTCCGGTGGGAGCGCTCGTGAACGTCCTATGAATATAGATGCTCGGGGAGGATACTGGGCGGTTTGTCCCCGACCGCCAAAGCGCCCAGTGAAAAGGACAGTAAGAGAAAAAAAAGATACTCTATCACATTCCTTGGCTACAGTTAGCCAGTCCCCAATTGCCGAACTTAGTCGGTCTTCACAGTACGGCCCCTCCGCTAGTCCAGTAGCTCGTTTCTGTTCCGATTCTCTACCTGGGTGAATTCATATATGAACACGCCGCCTTGTTCTCTACTGCTAAGGAGTAGTAATGAATGACGTATATTCCCTACCAGCAGAGAAATGATCGTTAAGGAAGAGTTATAGAAGCGAGTTACAGCCTTACATGACTTAGCTTCGAGGAAAAGTCATGCGAAGTTGGACCCCGGGCAGTCTGCGGGCGGTCAAGGTTTTACCCTATGCTAAGTTTAATATTTGCAAAAACGTGTATATATAAAAATTTTAGGAAAACGTGATTATTAATATTGGAAAAAAACCGACTTTACTTTCGGATCGCTCTTCGTGACGGATGACATTGTCACGGCCGGATGTCAGATGCATGGAACCTACCGATCGGTTTGCCATTCAAGTCCTCTAAATCGTACAAAGCATTGCCTACCTTTCGCAGAACACGACACTTGATATATTTAGGCAAGAATTTAGCATTTATGCCTTGCTTAAAATTGCTAAGAGCGAAGTTTTTCCGGAATACTTCTTGTCCTTCCCGGTAATTCACAACCTGCGTACGTTTGTTGTCCGTGTTTGCTGCTCTGTCTTGCGCTAGCTCAAGGTTCTTTCGTATGTGTTCGCGAATGTTTTCTTACTGGTCAGCTCTGCTTGTAATCGGGACTTCGTCTTGTCTTAGGCTAACCAGTTTCTCCAGTATGCTACAGGCTGAGGCATGTTGTTTCATATTTTGTCCAAATAATGCGTAGTAAGGCGAGCTCTGTATCGACGTATGCTAATCGCTTCTTAAAACCGACAGAATTTCGGGAATATGTTTGTCCCAGTCCATGTGATCTTGTTTGTCTTTCAGAAATATTCTAACTTTCGAAACAATCTCTCTGTTCACGCGTTCAGAGGCGTTAGCCTGCGGGGAGTATAACCCCGTCTTAATGTGAACAACCCCATAGTTTTCAAAAAACTACGGCATCTCCTTCGAAATGAATTGCTTCCCGTTATCACTATGGACGAATTGAGGGACCCCGAAAGCTGTAAAAATCTCGGTACTAAAGAAGCTAATTACGTCTGCCGACGTCACNGAGTATAACCCCGTCTTAATGTGAACAACCCCATAGTTTTCAAAAAACTACGGCATCTCCTTCGAAATGAATTGCTTCCCGTTATCACTATGGACGAATTGAGGGACCCCGAAAGCTGTAAAAATCTCGGTACTAAAGAAGCTAATTACGTCTGCCGACGTCACGTTTTGCATCGCCTTCAAAAATACGTATTTGGAAAAATGGTCTAGCACTATTAACAAAAACTGGTTTCTTCGCTTTGAACCTGGATATGGACCTAAGAAATCGCAATAAAGACGCTGGAATGGCCTCTCGGATACGAAGGCATTGCCCATAGGTGGTCTGGACACTTGATTGGTGGCTTTCACGGCTTTGCAGGTTTCGCAACGGTTTACATAGAGGCGTATGTCCTTTGCCATTTGCGGCCAAAAATATTTCTGCCGAACACGCTCTAAAGTCTTTTGCCAACCTCCATGGTAACTAGCATTGGAATCATGTGAGCATTTGATTGCGAGCTCCGTTAGCCCTTCCGGTAACCACAAACGCCAGATCGAATCCTCTTCCTCTTCCACACCTCTTCGAAACATCACTCATTTGTAAACTCTATTTTCGACTATGCGTAAATCGGGTAGCCCTTCTTGATTGTTTTTAATTGTTTCACGAAGCTCCGAGTACTCTGCGCCGTCGAATTCCGGTGATGCCAAGTCAATTTCCAGAGGTGTGGTAGAAGACAATTCGTCCACGTCAAAACGCGAAAGGGTGTCCGGCACAACATTCAATGATCCTTTGCGATGCTCCATCCTAAAGTTGTATCTTTGCAATAGAAGCGACCATCTTGCCAGCCTGCCACTCAAGTCTTTTTGTGTCATTGACCACTTCAGACTTGAATGGTCAGTAATTATTCGAAAAGGCAATCCTTCAATATATGGTCTGAAACGCTTGACGCTAACTATTGCGGCGAGGCATTCCAGCTCGGTGACCGTATAATTCCGCTGAGCATTATTAAGCTTCTTCGATACGAAAGCTATGGGATGCTCTGCTCCTTCCTCATCGAGCTGGAATAACACGCCTCCTACTACTATTTTGGATGCATCACATTGGATCACGAATTCTTTACTAAAATCGGGTTGTGCCAGGACAGGCGCTGAACAAAGTGCAACTTTAAGCTTTCCAAATGCTTCAACTGCCTCAGAAGTTAATTTAAATGGACCAGGTGACTTTCGAAGGCAATCTGTCATGGGACCCGCCAAATCTGCAAAATTGGTAATAAACGACCTATACCAATTTGCCATTCCTATAAACCTACGAGCCTGACGAGGAGACTTTGTAATCGGAAAATCCTTTATCACATCAATCTTGCCTGAGTCTACATTCAAACACCCATTCCCTATCAAGTACCCGAGATACCGGATTTCCTTCTGGCAGAACTTGCTCTTCTTCACGTTGATTGTAAGTCCCGCTTCCCGTAAGCATTTCGCCACTTCCCTCAGCAATTCCAAATGGTCTTCAAAGTTTGAGCTGCACACCATCAGATCATCCAGGTAGACGAAGACGTTCTCTCGTAACCGTGAAGGAATAGCCTTATCCATCAGCCGACTCATTGTTTGTGGTCCGTTGCACAGGCCAAAGGGCATCACTTTAAAGTGGTGCAATGGCTTTCCTGGAACCGCATATGCCGTATTTTCCTTAGACGATTCCGTTAATTTGATTTGGAAGAAAGCATCTTTCAAATCAATACCACTTATAAAGTATGTATCCTTTAACCTGCTCAACAGCCCATTAATATGGGGCAACGGATAAGAGTCCTTTGTGACCGCGTTCCCCTTCCTGGAATCGATGCACAGCATTACCTTGTCTGGTTTCCGGACTAGTACCACTGGATTACACCACGGTGAATTCGATTCCTCAATCACCCCCATCTTGAGTAGCCTTTCAATTTCGCTATAGGCTTCCGCTTGCCTAAGTGGTGAAAGAGGAAAGTGCTTACTTTTAATTGGCACCGCATCACCCGTGTCTATATGGTGCGTCACTAAACTGGTTTGACCTAGTCCTAGCTTTTCGAACGAGGGGAACCCCTGAACAACTTCTTGCAATGCTATCTTCTGATCTGGTGTGAGCTGATGGAAGTTTGGCTCATCTTCATTTGGAAAGTCTAAACATGAAACGGTTGGAATTACATCGGGAGCTAATGCAAATGCCTTCCAGAAATCAACTCCCAGGTATGCCTCTTCGATTAAAGACGGTACAAGGTAGAAGCGAATAGTCTTCGTAATGTTTTTAAAAGTGACCGGTAAAGATATCGAGCCCAGTATTTTCTGCTGATCTCCACCAGCGGTGTAAACAAACGCGCGCAAAGGATGATATTTTAACTTGTTTCTTTTTAGGAATTCTTCACATCCGTTTGCAAGAATGGAAACGTTTGCTCCGGAATCCAATAAACCAACAACGAGACTATCGTGTATTTTAATCTTTTCTAGCGGTCTCTCATCTGGTGTTATCAGAATTTTAGTGCTTTGCAAAAGTTTTCGCATATTTACTCGGCTAGAATATCTTTTCCTACACCGAAGAATACTTTCAGAAACAACAACTTTGGGTTCTTCTCCGAAAATATCCGCCCTTATCCGATCATAATCCTGTTCTCTTTGCTAACTGGGAATTGAGTCCGGCATGCGACATCCCTATGCGACGCACTAAGAATTCGAACCTGCAGAGGGTTGGCTGTAGAAGAAAACATACACTCGGAATCAGAACTATCTGGGAGGGTTATGATGACCCGTGGTGAAACCCTCGAGGGACTGGTACTACTCTCCGAGCTACTGACATCTCCATGCAAACGAAAAGGTTCAGGCTGAGGCTGACTTACTTTTTGTTTGTTTTGTTGTCCACACTTGAAGCAGAACACGTTCCGAATCGCTTCCTCGCAATAGATGTAAGAGTGTCCCACCTTGTCACAGTTCCAACATTGTATTCCTGAGTAGTTCGGTTTCCTAGTCCTCTGGAAATTTAGCGCTTCCACTTGTGGGTCTACTTCTCCATCCATTGCTCCTGTCCACTCATCCGGTGTGATAGCCATTGTTTCGTTGACATGCCGCCCTGAATAGTTCGGTAACAAGCTCCTGGTTTCCTTCAGGATCTGTTCGCCTTTCCTAGCAACGTCACGTAGGTCATGTAGGGTCTGCGCACCAGCATTGAAAAGCATCAACTTCAGGCTGCTGTTAACGTTCCTCTTCAATATGTCCATCAACAGGTTCTCCGACATCGGCTCCTTTAGTCTAGCGTTCAAGGCTAATATATCTGTATGAAACGTATCATACGATTCATTAGCCTTCTGACGACGCATTGAGATCTCCATCATGATCTCATGGTCACTTTTTAAGGTGCCGAATTCCCGCTTGATAGAGTAGCACAAGAAGGGATAAGTCGCATCTGAATTCTGCTAGTGAACAACCAATACCATTCCTCAGCTCGCCCTGACAAAAATAGGCGGAAGCTTGCCATCAACTGCTCATCTGTACATTGCGTGCGCTCACACAACGTATTGAGCTTAAAAAGAAAGTCTGAAACGCTACCGGTGCCGTCATAAGATACCTTCCAATCCTGTGGCTTAATGACAATATTAGTGGTGAAATTTGGTCGGTTATTCAAAGTGGCTTGTGTCGGATTGCGTCCGATAGAAGCAAAGTCCCTAGGGCCATTGGGTGCAGTTTGAGATGCAGTTACCACTGCACTTAATGCGTTCATATTTTCCCGCATTGTTCTCATTTCAGCTCTCATTTCTTCTTGCGAAGTACGTAAGAGCTGATGAAGCACCCCTACCCACGAATCTCCCGCAGGCGCTCCGCCGTTATACCGTCTACTTTTATCTTCTGCAGTACCTTCTACAAAACCGGTATTCCCTGGCAAATACCTATCTTTTTCCTGTCTTCCCGAAAGCATAGTCATGGAGGTAGCGGAAATATTCTGGACCGAAGTCCCAGGTGGTGAGGTGTCAAGTAAGTTGGAACTTTGTCGGCTATCAACCTTTAGTCCCGGAGCGGTATTGGCCATTGGAATTGGAGGCGGAACTCCGCCAGTATGGTCAGCAATAGGTGAATGCATCACCGGAGGGTTATTTGCTGGCATAGCAGGGGTGTTATTTCTTCCGGCCCCTCTTGACTTAACGCCGCTACCCCGCACCGAGCTACTGCACGTAAGGTTTGGCTCTCCCAGAGCTTAAACCAAAATCCGAAAATCTGAGAACAAAATTCTAAGTCAAGTAAGGCTTGCTTCGATAGCTTAAGCCAAAAGAACGTCAGAAGAAAAGTTTTCAAATAAAATCAATAGATTTAGATAAGTGGCGCGATACTGCTGTAACCGATCGCGACAATTCAACAAAAAAAATCTAAAATATCAATAATTATTCAGGCCGCGTACTGAATGAAAATATACGCAAAAGAATTAAAAAAAACAATCAAAATATATTTTTAGTAAATAAACATATCAAGTGGGTTAATTAAATATATACGTGGTAAATATACGTGTAAGCGAAATTCAAGTGGGTATAATTTAATATAATTGGGAAATATGTATTTTTCAGGAGTCAATGGGAATGCTGACCCCCGCCTAACATTAGGAAGGCACAATGTAGTCTACGTGGAAAATTAAGGTACTAAAAAAAAAAACACAAAAGTCGCTGTGGTCCAGCACACCCAACTGCAATGCAAGCCGGCATAATGGAATGCCCCTCCAGGCTTGAAGGGTGTACTGGACTTCGCGTACAAGTTTGCTGAGCTATCTTTCGGTCTCAGTGCACCCCAACGCAATGCAGCAAAGGGCAGTCACGCATGCCCCCCTGAGACATGTGGGGTGACTGAGACCCCGATAGTCAGTCGTGGTTGGAGTCCCAGCCCACTCCATCGCAATACGAAGGCGCTCAGGTGCCCTATGGAGTGAGCTGGGTTCAAAAGAAAAATGTATATACTGGGTGTCCCAGAAGTAACGTGCCAAACTTTAGGGGAAGGTAGGTGGGGGGGTGAGCTCACTGATAAACAAAAAATTTTCAGGTAAAAGTGTCACCGTTTTTGAAATATTTACATTTTTTCGAATTTAAAAAAAATCGTGCCTTTTCATGTGTTTTCTTTAACTGCAACTACAAACCGGGCAATACTTAGTAAATTTTTTATGTAAAATACTTCCAGATAGTTGCCTCTCCATACTCAAATGCAATGTAGTTAAAATATATTAAGGAACCATCATAAAATTAGGACTATTTCTGGATTTTTAACTTTTTGATATTTTCTTCCCCAACTTTGACTATCTCGGGTGAAAAAAAAATGTAGTGACCTATAACTTTACATTACATAAAAAAATTGCTCATCATCATCATCATCCAGAAAGAAAAAAAAACAGTATACAGGGTGTCCCAGAAGTAACGTGCCAAACTTTAGGGGAAGGTAGGTGGGGGGGTGAGCTCCCTGATAAACAAAAAATTTTCAGGTAAAAGTGTCACCGTTTTTGAAATATTTACATTTTTTCGAATTTAAAAAAAAATCGTGCCTTTTCATGTGTTTTCTTTAACTGCAACTACAAACCGGGC
>NW_016161770.1:25631-37140 GCF_001687245.7 Rhagoletis zephyria | reverse complement strand
AAAAAAAAAAACAAGTCGCAAAAAAAACCCAAACAAAACAAAAAAAATATTCGGCAAAAAGAATCTACTACAAAAACTATTTCAACTAAACCCCACTTAGCGGACTATTTTTCCTCTATTCCCATGCCGACATATCGGACCACTGACAAAAGCGGAGAAAAAAAGTCAACTACAAATAAACTAAGTGCGTTTAGCACTGCCTCTCCGGGTGAATTCAAAACTCCGGAGGACGTGACGTGAAGTCTCGGAGAAGCCTTCGGTTGCTGAGCAAGAGGACCGATCCGAACCAGCGCACTCAGCTCCACTCATCCCGCCGCAACGCAGCAAGGGGCAGCAATCTCATCCCCCCCTGGGACTTGCGGGATGGTGAAGCCTAATGTGCCAGTCAGGACCAGTCACCCAGACCAGACCTCAGGCTACCCCGTTGGGCGCCATCTGTTATNGCGCACTCAGCTCCACTCATCCCGCCGCAACGCAGCAAGGGGCAGCAATCTCATCCCCCCCTGGGACTTGCGGGATGGTGAAGCCTAATGTGCCAGTCAGGACCAGTCACCCAGACCAGACCTCAGGCTACCCCGTTGGGCGCCATCTGTTATGTACGCATACGATGGGAGCAGCAGTGAATGCAGGCGGCATGACACAATAGGGTGCACTATGGCTAGTCATGTCGGCTGGGCTGGGTTCTTGCCTTCACCACTATTCCCTGCGCCATAGCAGAGAAAAGTCATGCCTGTCAAACATCCTAACGGACGGACACACAACAATTCAAAACTTAAAAAAATTAAAAAAAATCCGTTACAAACCAAAAAGCTGGAAAAGAAATGTTAAATTAAATATTTAAAATAAACTGAAAGCAAAAGAAAAAAAAACAACACTAAGTGCATATAACAGGGAGTCGGTAACGTCGATAACTATGTTTAACCGGAGATAAGTGTTAACCAGACATTGAGTAAACGGCCCTAAAACCCTGAAACAAAAGAAATTAACCAAAACAAAAAAAACTAAGGCCGAATATGGTTGGGGCCACTGGTGGAAGTGTGGCTCCTGGTGCTGACCCACCCTCAGCCGTGGTCACCGGCGCACCCTATTCTCGATGACCCCATAGTAAAAGTCCCTATCGTGCCTCCGTACATGAATAAAAGGGTCAACATTCCCATTTTTATAACAAATTTATTCAAAACTCATTTCCTTAACTCTATTCACTAAAACTAACTATTCTAAATCCTAACATTTCTTAAAAACTAACTCCTAACTTTTAAAATTCTATCATCTAAATCACTGTATTAACTCTAAGGTAATTAAAACTAAGGTAAGTATTTTCTTAAGTCTAAGGTAAATATATGTATGGTAATTCCGGTATTTCAAGTAAGTATGTATATAAGGGAAGTTAAATTAAGTTCTGCAGGTCAGTATATGTAATTAGGATTAGGGTAAGTTTGGTATGTAAGTCAGGTAAGTATGTATATTAACCACAAAAGTTAACTTAAGTAAAGCAGGTAAGTAATTCAGACAAGTGGACGTAATTTAGACTAAGGTATGGATAGCTAAGCTTAAATTTTCATTTCTCTTATATGTCTATTAGTATGGGTTTAATTTCGTTTCAAGTTATCTATTTATTTTCTTTCTTCTTTTTAGGTTTATTGTTATTATTAGTATTATTTTATTTAATCCTTAGTAATATTATAAATCCGAAAGTGAGTTTGTTTGCTACGCTTTTACGCTTCAACTACTTAACCGATCATCATGAAATTTTGTACACTGCTGTCATTAAGCCCAACTTAAAATATAGGATAGATTTAATCTCGATTAGACAAGGGGCCGTGGCACCTCCCAAACAAACGGAATTTTTCATACTGCATTACTCAGGAAATATTTTGGATATATTACTGGAACTTTATATGGAGATATATAAAATAATTATTTACTCATGGATGAGGGCTGACACTCTTTAAAAAAAAATCAAATTTAACTTCAATTAAGGGAGTTATTTACTTCAAAATTATATTAAAAAATTGATGTCAAGATGATTAAAAAAGCGGTAGTTCGAATAAATTTTGAAAAGGGTTCACCTGTTTGAAAAGTCAACTTTAAATTAATTATACGCAAGTTATCTGAAAAATTAAAATATGGTTGCCTAACGAAATTTTATCAAGAATCCTTTAGTTTGAAAGTTTTGAATAATCTTTAAGTCTTTCACAAGGGTTGCCACCTTTTTAAAAATTAAATTCAATTATATTAAATTAAGTATTACAGTAAAAGGCGCGCAATGGTCCTGGCGGTTTATTTATCGGTGGCGATTTGAGATTTACCCCTGTACAACGCAACCCTGATGTTTCCGAATGAAGCTTTAACGCATAATAATACTGAAAAATCACATCCATTGGGCCAATCGTAACACACAAGTGTTCGATATACTCAGTGGTGCAACAGGTCGATTTAATCTGATATTCACGGCACTTTTTCTAGCTTGGCGATTATTCGTAATGATTCCAGCGCCACCTGACATCCCTTTTTGGCAGTAGTATTGCCTTTACCCTTACCAATACATATTTTGAATATTAGCCAAAGTGGATCATAAATAAGATTTTTAGTTATAACTTAACTCCGGCGCTAACTGGCAAGTGAAATTGTGAAACTACACTATCCAGAGAGCCACTCAGAAGCACACAAAGAACTGTTAAAGGCATTCCGGGAATTTAGGAGGATTTCACTCAAAAACACACATACAAAAGAATTCTATGTATGTGTTTGTACGGTGTCGCGCCCTCTTTCCAAATAGCCCATTTTTCTCCATGAGTATAAGATTGATTTCATATATCGCCGGACCACGTTCCAGTATTTTACCATGAACACTTCCAGAGACATGCAATATGAAAAAATCGGTTTGTATGGGAGGTGCCACGCTCTCTTTATACATCGAATTTTTGTTTAGCCTATAACCACCTTGGGCCATCTGGGGCAGGTGTCTGAAATTTAAAAAAAAATCGGTTCTGCCGTTTTCGAGCTTTGCGAACACATAAAAAACGGCTTTCAAAATATATATTAGTATAGATTGGTATGAATCAAAATGGGTTTGTATATGTATCACATAGGTTGCCACCTTTTTAAAAGGTTAAATTCAAACTATTCACTATTTTAAATGATTTATTATAATACGGGTATCAATCGAAATGGGTTTTCAAGGGCATAATTTCAATACTACATGTAAGAGGTTTCCATCTGTTTAAAATCTCAAAATCAGTTCAGGGGATACGTTCATTGAAAAAGTATGACAAAGAAAGTTTTAGTTTGAAAATATTTTGAAGGTGGTTAAACAAATTTTAAACCTGCTGTTTTTTAATTTAGGTTTCATGAAATAAATTTTACTCATGAAGCACGTAGAAAATTTCATACACTCAGCGAAGCGGGTGAGGGCGATCTAGTTATTTATAAGTTTATTATGTTAGTTTACTATATTATGTTGTGGCCATTCTTTTGTTTTGATTGTTAAATATTTATTTATTTAAATTTTAAATGTTTATTTATTTAAAATTATTTCTGTTGAATTTTCGCGAAATTGTTATTTTATGTTAATTTATATTAGGTTCCTTTAGTTATATGACTTCCGTTTTCATTTATTTAAAATTAAGTTATTTTAAGTTTTTCTAGATGGTAGTTTATTTCATTTTATCTAGCTTTAGTTAATGTTAGATTACTTGATTGAATCTTTATTTAGTTGAAATTAATTCAATCTAATTTAATTTAATTTTATGTTATTTATTTATTTACATTATCAAGATTTCTCGTTTGCTTTATAAAAAAAAATTTCAAGGGTGTTCATATTTTTTGGTTTAGCTAAGTTAAGTTTCTATATCATATATATGTATTTAGCTACTTTTATATATATATGTATGTATATAAGAATATAAAAGAAAATTATTTTAGTTCGTAATATTAAATTTCCTTTTGCTTTCTTTTGTTTACATTTTATTGTTTTAATTCTAAGTTAAAAAAAATTCGAATTTTAAAGATTTTGTTTTTCTTCTCTTGTTATTATTTTGTCTTTTCTACAGCTTTCCCTTACTTTCTAAGTTCTTTTAAAAGTTACATTAGAGAAAAGAAACAGATTTTGTTTAGGCCCGAAGGACTCACCCTAATGTTGCAGCAGGCCTTGGTAGGGGCACTGCTATTGTTGTTGTTGCTGGTGTTGCGCGCTGCTGTTCGCGAGTTGTTGCTTTCGCGCGCTGTTGCACCCACTACTGTGGCGGGGTGTTGCTGTCGCACGTCGTCGTTTTAGCATGTCGTTGTTGTCTCGCGCTGTTGTTGCTGGTACTGTGGCGCGTTGTCGTATTCGCGCGTTGTTGAACCCGCTACTGTAGCGGTGGTTGCTTTCGCGCGTTGTTGTCACTGTGCTGATCTACGCAATTTGAAGTGGAATAGATCTGCTGGAGAAAAGATTACTAGTTAGAGTGACTCAGACCAGAGATTTGAAAATAGAGTAAGATTTGTATTACGACATAGAAAATGTACGCGCGGGTTAGGCCATCCCCCGTATTTTTGCTAAGAACACATACCCCATGGGCAGCAATAGGCCGCGTTCAGCAAAACTTTGTACCCTCCTCAATCTGACGCCTCCACGCTGACCACAGGGCCATTCCATTGTGACTGGTGTAGGGTAATTATTAGGGCTCCCGAAATTACTCGAACAATTCGATCACTCGAATACTCGAACGTTCGATCCGCAATTATTTGCTCGATTGATAATCGAATATTACTATTCGAATAATTGATTCTCTTCGATTATTCGAATAGTCGCAAAGCTACGAGTATTCGAATACCTCATTAAAATCGAATATTCGATGATTGTAATAAGCGTTATTTGTCAAACAAACAAACAAAAAATGAATTTATAACCTGCTCGTTTATGTTGTTGCTTAGTAACTACAATATTTTTTTAAAACAACTTATGTGGGGCATTCCAAAGTGACGGGTGGGACATTTGCTATTGAGGACACATAGTTCGTGAGTAAAACGACCGCTAATGGTTTGGTGTGAATATTTATTATTGTTATTATTTTTATCTAATATTTTTTTTTTTAGAGGACCTTGTTTGATCTATACGTTAAAAAAAATACATGTTCTGCTGTGACTTCTCAGCATACATAAATTTTTGTAACCACTTACCACCGTTTTAAAGCCCATTAATTTTACTTTCTTTTGGAATGGCCGATATTCTTACATTTCGCTTCATTTAAATGTGTACATACATACATACATACATATGTATACACATCTACATATATTTCAACATTCGAATAATCTAATATCAAGAGCTCCAGTAATTATGCATGAATTAAAAGGTTCTATAGAAAGAAATTACAACTTCTTTTTTTCCAACGGATTAACGAAATGTAGCCATTTAAAAAGGAGGCTACTACCGAAATAAAGAATTATGGCATATTTAAACTTAGGTCGTTTTTTCCTCTTGTACCTGAAATGACCCCACATCATTTCTGCGAAGAACCCACGTCGAATTTACAAAAAAAAATCATATTTCAAACCGAATTCCTTACAATTGCAAGTGTGTACAGTAGGTATATTTTGCTTTGCTGCCTTTGTGCTTAAGTGCCTCTTCTTTTCGGTTAAGCGCCCCAGTTTTTCGTGAAAAGAAGGATGTCCAGCTAAGCAAAATATACTGCATGAGGTTGGACACTTACCCTTTTTGCGGCTGATGATGTTGCCGATGCACTTGCCTTCCACCTGTTGTCTTGCTCCTGTGGCAATTGTAAAATACGGCAGGTATTTTCCCGGGTTTTCAGTCCTTTGGATACGTTTCAGTTTCCCTTTTTTAATTTATATGCAGTGATTTGCTTAAAGCCTCATTAAAGAAAGTTCCATTTGTTTTGGACTTTTTGTAATGTTTTTTTCTTTTTTTCCACTCAAGTTACACACTTTTCTTTTAAAATTACACTTTATATTTACAGAAATACCGACGTTATATTAAAATTGAAACTTCGGCAATCCGCACCCTATCGACATACACACGTATTTCTTCGTCTTAGGGTTTGACGTTTCGAATTCGCAAATGACCGACTGTGGGGTTGCCAGCAGGTTTTTATACCCTTGCACTGCGGGAATATTCCACCTGGAAGAATAACGGGCACTGCGTCCTTTGGACTAGTTCCGCTACTCTTCCAACTGGAATTTTCCGCAGTGCAAGGAGGAATGTCAAAAAAAGAATTTTCGAGACTCCGAGGTTACCATGCTCCAATTCCACAAATTTGAGCCGGTTGAAGGCAGCCATTCAATGCTTTGCTCCTCACTGGCCGTCTTCACAGGATAAAATTTATTGTTTTCCAGCTATCTGTTGGGTTGCTAGATACAAATTATATCAGGGCAATATTTGTGCGGGTTTTTATATCCGGACATCCGCGTTTTTTTTAATTTTTATTTTTTATTATCGGGTTTAACCGGAAAAAAAAATCTCTCAAAATGGCTAGAATACAAATTTGACATTTTCGTGGTGAATGCGACCGTCAGAATTTTATCCAGCCCATGGGGCTAGGTAAAATCTTGGCAGCTTTTAAATGTAATCAGCCTTATCATGAGTTCCATTTTCCCCGAACCGGTTCACTTTTTGCTTTTGGTTTTTATGTATTTACTATGCGGATGAACAATTTTCGGGCGAAACTCCGGATAAGGCAGAATATTGTTGGCGGTAATAAAGGGTGAAAATCAAAATCGAATCAGATACAAAAAAAAACGTACGTTACTTGCAAGTTGTAAAATAGATGTAAATTTAACAACCTCGCCACACACAAAAATAGAGCTTCCGCATTTGTGGCACAGCCGTATGTCAAACTATGGATAATGTTGCCGCCAGAAAGTTTCAGTGCAAAGGCAAACGTAGCTGTCAAACTAGTAAATTACCGCAATAGATGCCATGATATAAGCCCCGATATATATTGCTCTCCACATTCCAACATATGTGTCAAGATATAAACTCCATCCTGTGAAGACGGCAGTTGCAGACAGTTGTCACAACTATCACCAGCCTCCGCAGGAAAGCGTTTATTAACCCAAAAAAAAAGTAGCCAAACAAACCTGCAGGAACTAGCGACAATCAGCGACACTGTCCGCAAGGAACACAGCTATCGCAAAATGAAAGACCTTCCATGCAGTTTTGGTGTTGCCGTACGCTCTAGAAAAATTATTTGGTGGTGAAATTTATGGCACGCTACCGGGTGCGCTATATGCCGAAGAATAAAGTATTTATATTTTGTGCGGCGCACAGTAACCCAAACCAACAAACAAATTAATACCATGTTCTGACCGACATCGAAAACGTGTTTTCGTTGATAAAACTGGTTTTCGACCTAAAACTTGTGTTTTCGTCCATGTAAAATCTGTCAAACTAAAACCAGTTTTCACTAAACACAAATTGAAAACTCACGTTCTACTCATTCCAATCGGTGTCTGTACTAATTTTTTGCGAATATTTATCGAAGTGGAAGTAATATTTTATCACGTTTAATACGTCATTTCGAATTTATTGTTAATTAGCTCTCAAAAGTAAAGCAATAATGAAACTAAAAGGTTGCTAATGAAAACGAAATAAAGGAAAAGTATTTTGGTGTTGTTTTAGTCTAGCAAAACTGTAATCAAAGGATGTAACTTAGGCAAAGAACATAGTGACGCGACAAAGAGAGCGACAAGACATTTTCGGATAATAGCGACAAAAACAAACCTTTATTTTTCACATAGTGAACATGGTTGACAGAATTTGTAACTTTCTACCAAAAGTGGTAACTTTTAAACGGTTTGGTAACATGGTCACTTTTATTTCATTTTGGTAACTTTTGCAACTAAATATCTATTTGCATTACTAAAAAGAAATGAATTATGTTTTGCATGTGCGTAATTATAAAAGCCCTTCGAGTTTCAGTGGCGGCACTACTGACACTTCTACAAAATTACTGCGATAAAATTAGAGTCATCTCATATTCGAATACTGGAAATATTTCAATTACAGTGGCAGCACCAAGTGCTGCAATTCTAAAACAACTTTCCAATTTTTGCGATAAATTTTGAATTCTACCATCTCACATTTTAATAGTGGCCATCTGGCAATTTTCGGTAAGGTCCATAAATCGTTTTGATTATTCCGGCACAAAAAAAATTTCGCGTGCTTTTTACTAGACCCACCTACCGACATGTATTTCGACCCACTGAATTCAAATCTGAGGTCCGTTTGACACGTACACTAAATTATGGAAAAGCGAAAAAATAGTAAAAAAATTTGCAATTTTCGCAATTTACTCTAAATTTTGTACGAGTCAAACGGACGGTTAAAAGCACCCGCAACTTTTTTTGTGTGCCGGTGCCATTATTCCGTGAGTCGCAAATATCGGCACATTCCGAACGAAAAATGACACTGAAATTGGCACAGCATCGAAACCGGTTTGTCTCCAAACCAAATTTGACAAGGGATGATGGAAAATCGCGCCACATTACATCATACTCCTACCCTGTCGGAAACAGCAACAACGAAAATGGGAAAAATGGCACATGCAACAATTAATTGTAAGAAAAATATTTTCTAATAAAAAAAATATTATAATTGTCAATAGCATTTTCAATNTTTTGGTAACTTTTGCAACTAAATATCTATTTGCATTACTAAAAAGAAATGAATTATGTTTTGCATGTGCGTAATTATAAAAGCCCTTCGAGTTTCAGTGGCGGCACTACTGACACTTCTACAAAATTACTGCGATAAAATTAGAGTCATCTCATATTCGAATACTGGAAATATTTCAATTACAGTGGCAGCACCAAGTGCTGCAATTCTAAAACAACTTTCCAATTTTTGCGATAAATTTTGAATTCTACCATCTCACATTTTAATAGTGGCCATCTGGCAATTTTCGGTAAGGTCCATAAATCGTTTTGATTATTCCGGCACAAAAAAAATTTCGCGTGCTTTTTACTAGACCCACCTACCGACATGTATTTCGACCCACTGAATTCAAATCTGAGGTCCGTTTGACACGTACACTAAATTATGGAAAAGCGAAAAAATAGTAAAAAAATTTGCAATTTTCGCAATTTACTCTAAATTTTGTACGAGTCAAACGGACGGTTAAAAGCACCCGCAACTTTTTTTGTGTGCCGGTGCCATTATTCCGTGAGTCGCAAATATCGGCACATTCCGAACGAAAAATGACACTGAAATTGGCACAGCATCGAAACCGGTTTGTCTCCAAACCAAATTTGACAAGGGATGATGGAAAATCGCGCCACATTACATCATACTCCTACCCTGTCGGAAACAGCAACAACGAAAATGGGAAAAATGGCACATGCAACAATTAATTGTAAGAAAAATATTTTCTAATAAAAAAAATATTATAATTGTCAATAGCATTTTCAATTTGATAATTTATCAAGAAAATAGATTTAAACTTCTGTGCTAGAACTGGGAGTTCTTGATAAATAATCAAAAATTGACAAATAATAAAAGTATTGAATTTTTTAAGTCACAGAAACGGGCTGTAAGTATATACACATTTGTTGTGAAATATAGCAGTTTTATTCAGTATATTTTTTCTCAGTGAAGAAGTGAAGATTTTGGTAGTGAAGATTTGGTAACTTTTGGTAACTTTTCTTAAGAGATTTCGATAGAAAAAAATGTTGGCGAGTGGCAACCATGATAGTGAAAGCGAAGAAAGCGATAAAGGGCTAAGCGACGAAAACAAAAAAATTTGTTTTTTTAGGGAATTAGTATTTCACTAAAGTCAAGTTAGAATCGTTTCATGAAAATAAAAAAAACTTCAACAAAAAACAGAATAAAACATAACCAAAGACCATAGAAAGTAAGGATCCTGGCTATCTTTATGGCTCCCTTATATTCTATGTTAATTGTGATAACGAATGTGGTGCCACATTTGTAAGAAAAATTGTTTTTGGGTCAGAGTACAGGGAGCCTCTTTTTAAATTAATAAAGAAAACACTTAAAATCGGACATAACCGGTACAAATATGAAAAATCGGGGCATTTATACGTCGTATTCAGCGGGACAATTTTCTCGTAATCGGTACTGTCCCGCCAAAATCGGTACGAATGGTCACCGTATGCACGATTGAGAGAATACAAAGGTTGCGCCGATCTCGGACCGCTATTCCTCTCTTAACGAATTTGACAGAATCGTTGTTTGCATGACGTCACACTTGTGCAACTTGTTCACGTTTTCCTTGCAACATTTTTTCTTCTTCTTCCATTCTTGCTCACGTTTTGGTATTTCCCTCTCGCAATTGCACCAGTGTGACGTCACACAAATGTTATTCTCAAAAATCCTCTCTGATCGGCGCAATCATTCTTGCACCGTATGTATGCGCCCTTTTACTCAGTTTGCGTCTGCGCTTCAAAAGATGATATCGTTACTTCTGAACTTTCGTATGCTTCAGGCATTTCAGGCACAGGCACCTCCTGGGTATAAACGCATGCGCTTAAAAATATTTGTCTGCAATGTACCAGTAATAAAACCGCGTTGAAATGATTTTCACAGACACGGGAAGAATCTTCCAATTGAACAACGCAGCTGTTCTCACAACGAAGTCTTCTAAAACGGCGTTTCCACGGCAACCGAATCACGTGGTTCGCTCTCTCAATTATGAACGGCGAATCAACATGTTTACACGACAAATTCGTGATTCACTTTGCATCTCTGCTTCTTGTTCTTTACTTTTGTTTAATGTTTAATGTGTTGTTTATTGTGCATTTCAACGGTGGAGAAAAAATTTGCAGTGGTTAATTAGCTAAATCAATAGTTTTAACGAATCTAGCTATTTTTTCAATGTTTGTGCTGGTGGGGATGTGTATGGTCTATGTGTTTTGACAGCCGTTATCAATAAAAATTAGAGAAGACAACGATTTGTTCTTGATTCGCATGTTGATTGGATCTGAATCAGCTACGAATGAAGTGATTCGCTCTCAAAATTTTGTATGGCGAATTACGTAATTCGGTTCTTAATTGGGGCGCCAATCACGAATGAGGGCGAATTACGAATGGGAGAGCGAATCACTTGGCGTGGAAACATCGTTTAACTTCCCAACTAGGCGTCTTTAAAACTGGCTACACACGACGAACATGCGCGGCTAAATTAACATACTAGCGGCAGATTGGAGTGCAATGGGGTATAGTCATTGCGCTGGGTATGCAGTTACAGTTGCATGGCTATACTCAATCCCGACTCTTGCGTCCACGTTCGCGCACTCTGGGCAACGTGAGCAACCCATGTGCGAGATGCGGCAACCAATCCGAGTGGAGCCTTGGGTCACGGCAGAAAGAGAGGAAGCTTCTGTGGGGCCACTCCGACTTATTCGGTTTAAAGGCTCACTGAAGTCTGCAGCGTCTGTTCATCAGTAGGTGCGGCTGCAAGCGGGTGTCTGCTTGGAGCAAGCGGCTCGCTATATAAACGTGTATTTGGTTGCGAAACCACCCCCGTCCCAGCAATGGGTTGTGCGCTGG
>NW_016161770.1:9715-25606 GCF_001687245.7 Rhagoletis zephyria | reverse complement strand
AGTTTCTTATCTGCCTCTGCCGATCGTTGTGCTCAATCTGCGATTACACAATGTAATGTATGTATGTAGTATATTCGTTTTTCATTCTCAAGTACGTACTGCTCCACACTTTAATTTAGATTTCATGGCGCATTCCGGCAAGTTGCTGCTGCTGGGTGCCATTGCTGTTGCTGCTGCTACCGAGCGCCAATCGTTGTTGAAAAAAGTGCAGTAAAACTTCCAACAATTTTTAATCGTAAGTTCACAAGATCACTTGTGTACATTAAATTGGTCCAAAAATGTATGTAAAAAAAATAAGGTCGGGTTTTTAATGCCGCCACCCCCTATGATTGTTATATACCGAAAAAAATATACCCATATTTTTTTATTTTGAAATAAAAAATAATTTAGGTAGTGCTCAAAGCGCTCAAAGTTTTCCATGTATTTTATATGGAGAAAAAACATCTTTTCGTAAAAATAGTGTAGAATTCTTGAAAATCAATATTTTTCGATCGGAAAACTTTACTTATCTTCAGGAGATTCCCAGTAATAATACTCAATTGTTTCTTTAACAATTTTTTCATGGTAACTATATTTTATAGGTCCTCCAAAGCCCTTAGAAAATGCAATGGGGGGGACCAATAAAAAATCTTTAATCATAAAAAATGGTTAAATAAACAATTGGATATTAGTCTCCTAAAGAAAACCATAGTTTTCCGGTCGAAAAATATTGATTTTCAAGAGTTTTATACCATTTCTACGAAAAATTGTTTTTTCTTCATATAAAACATATGGAAAACTTTGAACGCTTTGAGCACTCCCTAAATATTTTTTGATTTCAAAATAAAAAAATAGGGGTATATTTTTTCGATATGGATCAATCCTAGGGTGTGCCGGCATTAAAACTCCGACTTTATTTTTTTGGACTGGACCACTCTAGTGTACATACATACTTGTACCTATACATATGCACACACAGTTGTTTTTTTTTCATTGCAGCGAAAGTGAAGTGCTTAGTCTGGCGAGCTTCCACTTCCAGTCGATTTTTATTTGACCGGCCCTTAATACCAGTAAACTATTTGTTGTTTATCGCTTTGATTGCTTATTGCGTATTGCTTATGCGAGTGTCGGTACTATATAATTTGATCGCAAGCCAATTTCAGCTAGGCCTTCTCTATCATTAAGTTAGTCGTTCACGATTTTTACAGTGGCATACGATTGCTATAACCCTTATAAAACGATAAGCAGCGCCAAGTGCGCAACGACAGCTTTTTTGCGGAAAGAAAATAAGTAGCTAAGGTGGTAGCCATAGCCTCAATTATGCGCTATAAATTTACCATTTTTATCTTCGTAGATATTCTTGCATCTTAGCTGGGGTGGAAGTTTCTAGTTAAAGTGGCCCTTTTGACATTTTAAGAAGGCGCTTATGCTTGAGCTTCTGACTTGCAATCTAATTTTTTGCAGTTTTATGCCTTTGCCTATTGCTTGAGAGCTAAGTATTTTCTGATAAAGAAGTCTTGCAAAAAATTTTATGGTATGCTTATTATTGGCAACGCCGCTGCTTTTATTACTCTTCAAAGTGTTTTCATTTAAAGGGCGTGTGGCAAAAAATAACTTTGATTGTAAAATCTAAGAAATCAACGAATTCACAGGAGTCTTTAGCCCTTTCGTAACACCGTGCGTCAGTAAATTTTATACGCAAAAAAAAGCCAACAACTCCCGAAACTATGGGTCAGATATAGTGAAACTGCGTTTCTAGTTTTCTCTCTGGCGTCAGGACTATTTTGTAAACGACTTTGAAGTTTCAAAGATATGATTAATTCAATAAATTATTCAAAAATTTTAGGATATGAATTCCCGTTTCTTTCCTAAGCTTTACAATCCTGTGCTCCGTAGTTATTAGCTTCTTGTTGAACTTAAGAGTCTCTATTAGTCTTAAGTATTTAGCACTCGACGATACAGAAGACGCGATTTAACAATATTGCGTTGAATATGCAGATTAATAAGAGACTGCTGTATCGACACCGAAGGCAGCCAAAGCAAGTCATTTATTTTCGAACAAAGCTTTTACTTTGTGGAAGACTTGATGAACTGAAATTTTCTTAGAGCACCCTTTAAGGTCCAAATTTTGTCCAGTACATAATCCTAAACTGCCTTGAAAAAACCCTTGCATACATTCTACCGGGTAGAAAAACGAGGATTACTTCTAAGGCAGAAGTTGAAAATATTGTCCAACCAAGGAATCACCAGCACCTGAATTATGTAGAAGCAGCTCGAAAGCCACCGGCGAATTTTTAAAGCCCACTGTGTTTTCTCTTCTTCTTTCTTAAGAGCAGTTAAGCCAGAGGTAAAACTCGGTAAGTTATGATTTTTCCGAAATATTGATGTTGGATAGTTTAATAATTTATCTAAAGATCAAAAGGGATAATTAAGACATGAACCTGCAGCGTTAGAAGTGTTTCATGGATCATAAAAGGTACATAGTTTTCGCCAGATCTCTAAACCATCTACGACGAGTATTGGTTGATCCTTCCGCCAGAGTTAGAAGTTGATGCAGTTTGGAAAGAATTTCCGTCATTCATTGTCCAGCTAGCTTTGAAAAATCGTACCAGGGTACTTCATTTTTGACCAGCTTTCATGATTGGGCTAATTATACATACACGACTAATTAGCCAAGTAGATTCGCTTCGAAAATATTTGATGCATTAGATTGAGATTATCTAAGGCCATTCCGAGGCCTATAGACTTCTGAGTGAGGTTAGGTTAGTTTGGGCGGCAGTCCTAAGTAGGACGCACTTAGACTCAGGGTCCTTTGTGATACCGCATCAGGTTTTTATTTATCCCTGTTCCCCTGTTAACCATTTGGTGCTTAGCAAAAAAGTGCATAGGCTTCTAACGTTCATCGCTTTGAGGTCATCGAGATCGTTGAAGAACATTAGTTCTCCGTTTCGATAGAGCCGGTAATAGCAGAGAAAATGTGGATAGTTTCTTCTTCGTCTTCATCCAGTCTAGCTACATGTGATGCAATCACACAATGTTCGGTGAGAACTCCAGTGAGACTTGGTGCGTTGGGTGTCTGTGGCTGGCCCTGAGTGTTTTTGCAATATGACAGATCGTTTCCACTCGCCATTTTTCATTGACAACTTCCATGAATTTTTCATTCAATATAAATTTGCATGTTCGAAGACGGATGCCGATATTATACCTTATATCTCTCATATATTATATATGAATGTCGCAATTAGCAGGTACAACAGACAATGTGTGTGCTGAATGTATCAGCCATCTCGTTGAGATATCGGCGGCATTGAGCAACTACTTTTGAAGTCGCGACATATTTCCCAGAGATTTAATAGTTGCCTGGCTGCCACTGAAAATGTAGATATCATGAGTAGGAATCGTATCGTACTGTACCAGTGATTCGGCCTTTAAGATAGCCATCAGTTCCGCCTGAAATTCACTGCAGTAGTGAGAAAGGCGGAAGCTGAACAATATGCCTAACTGTTTCGAATAAACCCCTCCACCTACGCTTTTGTCGAGCTTCGCTCCGTCCGTGTAAACATGAAGAGCATCAATCTTTTCCTGACTATGTCCTCCCTTGAGGCTCCCGATTTTAAACGAGTTTGTATGAAAAAACCATACAGGTTTTTAAATCCAAGTATGGAATCAAAATATGGTCAATTGGGATCTTGGACGGCTTCTCTATGAACATTTCTGATGTCTGATGTCTTGTTTAGGTATCCTTAAATGATCTTCATTTGCAAAATGTTTTACGTAAAGGGTTTTAATCGAGAATGTGTATAGAGTCGAAGGCAATGAGATCCTGACAAGTTGCCAAGAAACCCAGAAGCAGTTGTTCGTCCTTCAACTTTATTGCTGCTGTTGTGTAAACTTTAAAATTTAAAGCTTTATTGGCTTTGTAAAGTAGTGGGTCAGTCACATTGCCAGCCGTATGTAGCATATACTAACATTGATTGTTTACTACAGACAAACGCTTCCTGTGTGGTCTTCCACATACTCCCAACATACCCATGGGAGTTAACCAGTTTTCCTTCCGCTGTTATGTAGCACAAACAGACAAGTACATACATATATGTACATGTATCAACTTGTTTGCTACTCATTACTTGCAATTTCCTGTGGCATATGTCATTTTTATCTATCACCATTCGTTTTTATGCAATATTTAATAAATTTCCACATTCATATCCTTCCTGCTTAGCACAATTGTGTGTGGTGAAATTAATTTTTACTCAAACTACTTAGTTGACATTTTCAGTGATTTTCGAAATACATTGTCAGCTTTAAATGACAGTCATGTAAAACGTTATGAAATAGTCAGCGGACAAGCAGCAAGTCAGACAGACCGTTTGCCTTAGTTAAATCAAGCAAAGAAGTAACAGACAAGAATTGTGGCCAGCTCAATAATGTTGCCACATCACATCCGTAACTTAACAATTACATTACTAACTGATAAGATGGCATACTAAAATGACTCAGCAATGTGACGGTATTTCTTCGGATTTTACTCTTTTATTGACCGTTCTTCACATAGAAACTCTTTTTGATATTTTTGTTTGCCTCTTTGGAGTGTCTTGATTCCCATGTCTGTATTTCTTTTCATTCGTCCAGGCATCGTAATCGTTATCATCATCAGCATAGCACCGTTTTCATCATAACGAAACCTGAGACATCGGTATGGTATGAGTACGGTGACCATCCGTACTGTATTATACGGGACAGTCCTCGTTTTTGACCCATTGTCCTGGTAATTTATTTATTTTATACGGGACGCCAAATGTTCTGTATTTCTTTTAATGCCCTGTATTTGTCCCGTATTCGGTATTTCGACGCCTTAACAGCTCATTAAAAAGGCTTGCCTATGAACGAGTTTTAAGTAATGTTGGCATATGATCATAATTTTCTCCATAAACAGTTATTATTTTCTAATGAGATTGCGTGTGATTTGAATCGAGGAATACATACAGTGACCAAAACAGAAATTAGGACTCGACATTTTAGCAAGGTTTTGCTATTTTTCCATAGTTTATTTAATGTGTATAATATATTTTATGAAAGAAAAGTGTTTTTCCTAACAAAAACCATATAACACCAAATTTCCAACTTTCTGCAAAAGACTATGAAAGCTATTCAATTGCAAACTTTCTAATTAAATTTTCTAGAAAATAATTTGATTTGCAGTTTTGTTACTCATTACAATTGAATAAAAAAAATGGTCGAACTGGTCGCTTGATTATACTAAAATTTCACGAATTTTTTGAAACAAATTTTGCGAGGTAAAAATTTCAAGAAAAATATCGTACAAATTTGTGATGTTAGTATAAGGATGTTGTTTCAGGGCTAATACATCTAGGATCATTGAAGAAGGCTTTAGGATCTGTAAGCTGTTGAGAAAAAAATTTGCAAAATTATTTTTTGTCCCGTATTCGGCTTCCATAAATATGGTCACCGTAGGCATAAGTGTAATGCGATTTTCTCTTATGAGATATGTATGCAGGCTTCATGCCTACCTACATACTTTCCTTAAGTTGCAAGTTGGAAACTAGTAATTTTCAATGCTCATAAATATACAAATTTAGAAGTACCGTTAATATTTTCATATGACAAACTTAGAGATGCCAGATCGAAAAAAAAGAAGTTTTTTGAAACGTTTCGAATCGAAATAAAAATAATCGATGCTGGAAGAAATCGGCAAAAAATAAATCGATCTCCCAAGATCGTTTCATATATTTTGTTAAATAACGTCTTTTACTTAATTTTTACAAAGAAACAAAACACGGCGATCTGACCAAACTATTATTTTAATTTTTAAAGCATACATCGATTTTTCATAACGGTTTCAATATCCAGATGTATTTAAAAGCTATCAAGTAACTAACAATTCGTAAATACTTTGTAAAAAAATGTAATGGTAAAAACGTTTCTTTTTCACTTATGTGCAGCATTAAAAAAAAAAAATTACATTTTCAATCCGGAGTTGCGATAGGTCGTTCATACAATTTGGTTCGCAAAGTTGCCATTTCAACAAAAGTGCCACTTTGCGATATATCATGAATTGCACTAATGGCTATTTTTATGATAGTAATGCTCAACAATGTCTTTAAAAATTTGGCTTGACCACGCCCATATTGCAAAATTTACTAAGCACATTTTTTTTTTGCTTAAAATTCACTCTACATATACTTATTTTTTTACCGAATTGGCTCCAGTTTTTGCACTTACATAAACTCCGTCATATGGAAGGAAGGCGTAGTCTTAATTCGATTTGACGTATTTTCATTACCAACATACACTGCCGGAACAAAGTATAGGTACAGCAAATTTTTCACAATATATGCAACAATTTTTATTCTAATATTTTTCCGCCAATTTTGTATAAAAATATGGTTCATTCTAAAACAAAAAAAAATAAAAATATAATTCCTCAACTTTGTACAAAACTCGCGAAAATTCCGCTAACTTTCATGCAAATTTTAAACTTTTTAATCAGATTTTTTTGAGTATGCCGATTTGAAGCCCAATCAATTTTATTATAACCAAGTACAGGTTTTAAGTAGCTAGGAATTACCGTTGATTTTTGGCATTTTTTCACGTAGTCTCTTCCATACAAAAAATTTAAATTGAAAATACTTTATATGCAAAAAAATGCAAAACATTTTCAACAAAAAAAAAAAATCTCAAAAATAAGTTCTGCAAAACTGCATACTCAAAAAAATTCTAAAAAATCTGAATAAAAAGTCGAAAATTTGCTGAATTTTCGCGAGTTTTGCACAAAGTTTGGGAATCATGTTTTTGTATTTTTTGTTGTAGAATAAACCATATTTTTATATAAAATTTCGGAAAAAATATTAGAATAAAAATTGTTGCATATATTGTCAAAATTTTTCTGTGCCAATACGAAAGGGGGCTCAGAAAGTAGCAGTTTGAAAATATTTTGAAGTGGGTTGCCACCTGCTTGAAATGTCGAATTTAGTTAACTTATCCAAAAGTTATATGAAATGTCAAAATATGGATGTCAAACGAAAGAGTGTTATGAAGGCTTTAGTTTAAACATTAAGAATATTTTGGAGGTATTGGAAAAGGGTTGCCACATGTCTAAAAATTTATTTAAATTTATTAATTAAGTTAAATGAATTATTAAAATATGGGCATCAATCGAATGGGTATTCAACTTAATTTATCAGTTAATTAAAATATGTATCGCAATGTAAGTGGAATAATATTTAAAAATATCTTAGCGCGAAACTACTTTTTTCAAATATTAAAATTATTTAAAAAGTCAAATTAATTTTTAAAATATGTGTGTCAATCGTGATGGGGTTGAATAGGCTTTATTTCTGAAATTTATTTAACAGGGTTGCCACCTATTTTATAAGCTGCATTCAAATTGTTTAATAAGTTAAATGAATTTTTAAAGGATGAATATCAATCGAAATGGTTTTGAAAGGCATTCAGGCTACCTGGGTTTGCAATTCACTTCCGGGTGAATTTAAACCAAATTCGTTTCGAACTCAAATAGAACTTTGTATAAGTTTACTCGAAAATAAATTGTATAACCTTAAAAATAAAGACCTCGCCCTGAGGATGTGCGATAAGCTTTTATTTTTTGAAACTTTATCGGTACAAAGTGATTTAAAATATTTTGTAGGTTTCTGATATTCTATCTTGGGCGTTTTAACGCCGCGCGGGTTCACTGGTATTTTTTGTTATTCCCTAGTTAATATGCATATACACTCAGTGTACCCAGAATTTTTTCAGTGGAAATAATTCGTCGAGTCTATGTTGACTTTGACACTGCAAGTTTAGCGCAAATAATGCCTTGCAGCAACACAAATAGCAACTTCATACATATAATAATGACACGCTAACAACAAGTGCAACGTAAACGTAAACGTCATCGTCACATTTAACATGTTTGTGCTAGTAACTGTAGTAAATACTACAGAATTTACATAGTATTTGTGACATTATTATTTTTATACAAGAATCTATGCATAGGCACCTAAGTATGGTTATACATACTTAACAAGCGTTGTCACTGCAGTTGTTGTCAGAAGTGTCAACCTTTCATTGCACCGACAGGCGGCGGCGATGGCGGCGATGGTCCTTCAGCCACAACGCGACATTGCACCGGGAAATGAAAATATAATATATATGTTGTATCAGAAAAAAAAAAAAAAAAAGTGGAACACTTTTGGGCTGCGGCAAGAAGGGACACATTTTACAACGCAGGACTTGTTAACATTTGTATGCATGCCTCTGCCTGTTTGTGTTTACATACATATATGTTTAAGCCAGACCACTGGCACTGAGGCAGGTGGTTTTAGGGTACTGTGTATTGTGACGAAAGAGTAACATAGCAGGCATGCTGATGATTTGATGGATATTGCAGACGAAAAAAATATGTATGCAATTGTTTTTCTATTTGCATATTGCTTAGAAGTTCTCTGTAATTATGAAGGCAACCAAAGGAGCGGCATAAATACTACTTAATGTGGCAACAAGGTGCCATTGAACTTTATTTGTTGCTACTCCCTCCTCCCTACATCCACAACACTTATTTATTTATTTTTAATTATTTCGACGCTTACGCCACCCAGCGGAAAAATTTTTGCTAAAAATTATTTGCTATCATATGAGTAATGTATCCGCATGGAAACGGGCCATAATTTCGAATTTTCAAAATACTGCATATTTATCTCGACTCCAGAATCCTACTACTATTGTGAGTATGTTTGTTGCTCTTTCACGCTAAAATGACAAGACATATTTCAATGAAATTGGGCATACAGATAGCTAATAACCTCGATTAACATACAAAATATTTTTTGAAGAGAGTTGCCACCTTTTTCAAAATTTAAAATCAATTATTTAATAAATTAAATAAATTGTTGCAACAATGTGGGTGTCAAACGAAAGAGGTTCTGAAATGATTTCGAAATTTTTTAGATGGTTGCCACCTGTTAAAAATTTTAAATCGTTTAATTAGTAAGTTTAGTAAAATATGAAAGATCAGGTGGAGAAGGACTTGGCTTCACTTGGCGTTTCCAATTGGCGTCAGTTGGCACAGAGGAGAAACGACTGGCGTGCTTTGCTGAACTCGGCCAAAATCGCTTAGGCGGTTACAGCGCCAAAAAAGAAGAAGAAGAGGCAGATAAATCAAAATTGTATATCAATAATTGCATTAAAAACTATATTTCTTGTCCGCATTTGATTTAAAAGGAAAATGAAATCACATAATTTTGATTATTTGGAACAGCTGACGAACGACGCGCGCAAAAAGTTGCGAGTTGGCCATCTTTCTGCGTTGTGTTGGCGTTGGCGGTGCCCAACTTTGGTTATGTGGAGACTTTCATATAAATGCATGGATTCATAGGCTGCATTTCTTTATTCATTCTGAACGTTTGGAATAAACTTTTTTGTTTACTTATTCTTTAGAACGTTCCTGATGATATGTAAACGTATATTTCAATGGCATTCTGTTTATTCTGGTTGTGAAATGGGTTTATCCGGAATTTATAAAGAAACGCAGCCATAGTCAGCTGTCGAAGCGACGCCAACGCCAACGCAACGCCAAAGTTGTATGTAAACGGGCCTTAAGTATCGCACCATTTTAACGCCTTGGCTCTTGCTACATAGCGCAACGCCCGTAGTTCCTGCTCCTCTTCATTTTTGTATATGTATCTATAAATGGAAGTGGTCGAAAAACAAAAAAAAAACCACACAATTCAAAACTATCTCACAGCACGCAATGGAATTTTTAATGAAAAATAGAAAATGCCAACTTGAAAAGGGTTAAAAGGTATTCATCATTTGACATTATAGTCGGTGTTCAACATGATACAAAAAAGAAAGTAGTTTCCATGATACAAAAAAGAAGGTAGTTTCAATAAACAACGTTTTGATTAAAACGCAGATTTTTAACAATTGCTCAATTGTGAAAAATTAGAAGCGGCGTTTTCCAATTGTAAGTTTTTTGGTGTGGAAGATTTTATATCCTAAATTTGGGATTATATGTAAATAAAATAGTTGTATTAACATTTACCTTTTAAAAATAATTACTATAATATCTTAAAAACGTTTAAATTTTACATTAAATTCGATTACAACTTGCCAAATCATTATTTTTATATTAATTTAATTTTAGTGAACATATTTTAAAATTTTTTTAGTGTCCATGTCATCTGATTATTTCACAATGTAGCTAGCGAGGACTATTACAGTTTTCTAAATCGGATACGATGATTCTGATATAATTCAGACACTGAAATTACAAATTTCGATGTGTTATTTAATACATATTGTCTTTGTCCAAATTGTGTTGGTAGCTTCATGTTGCAAGCTTTTTCACAGAATACTACTTTGCTGAGGAAATGTGGAATTTCACACTTACAGGTCTATTCTGCGCTGGTAACATAAATTTTCTAACCGGTAATTAAAGTGTCTGTCAATTTTTAAACCTTTCTCGCATTCTGTGCGCTCTTGTAACCGGTAAATTTGGTTACCATCTCATGAGCTGGTAACAAAATATTGCCCCGTGAAATATGCAATACAAGAATTTCCACAAATCTCCATAGCTGAACTGCTGAATATTTTCACTGCAATACCAACGTACCTAGAATCGCGGTGACAAGAACTGGTACAATTTTTTGGTAATACAATTTTCCGATTACAAAATTTTTGGTAACGTGCAGAATAGACCTGTTATTTCACAGAAAGAAATTTTATATGCAATTTGATAGATTTTTTCATGTGAAACATGAACAGAGTACTATGCGTAAGAACAAAATATTTTTAAATCGACAAAAAATTAATACGAAAATTTTAAGGATTTTAGATATTGGGTATGGTAGCGCGAAATGTCGCAATGTCAGGTTGTTAATATGGCCACGAAAAAGTGACAATGGAAATACGTTGTTTTTTGTATCATGGGTGTTCAAAAGAGAGAAATGTCAAAATCACTTCTACCTTATTTACAGTGTTGCCAACTTTTGATTTTCAAAAAGCACCAAAAATTTGGAAAAAAGCATTTTACCACACTAAAAGCACCAAATGGTTTTGAATCAATGGATGCTTTTTTCATAATAGTTTGTATATATTTGACAAAAACAAAAAATTAACAATATTCAAAAGAATGCATACATAAATCAATAAACAAAACTTTTTCGCTCATAACGATTGAAAAGCCACATGCTATAATGACTCATGCTTACGACGTAATACCGAAGTACTGCACATTAAAACTGATATATCTCAACAAAGAAAAATCGAATCCCAACAAAGGAAAATCATGCCCTAAGTAGAAATGTGGAAAAAAATTCATGTGTTCATTATATAACCTCAAATATCCTCAAAAACTGTGATTTTGGCACTTTGAGGTTAGGATATTTCAAAATTCTAGTGCTAAAGCAATTGTGCGGCCAGATATATATATATCGGAGTAATTTTAGTTGCGAAAAAAAGCACTAAAAAGGCCACTAGGCACTAAATAATTTTTTTTGGCGTTTTAATTTTCAGAAAGCACTAAATCTAGTGCTTAAAGCACCAAGTTGGCAACTATACTTATTTAAAATGCCTTGGTTTTGTGTTCAATAACTAGTTTCCTAAATTTTACGCTCCGTTTTGTTTTTACGCTCTCGCTGCTATTTTGTACTGGAGAAGTTACTATACACACCTTTAATTTCTGAGAATTCGCTTTCATAGAAAAAAATATGCAAAAAAGTACGCGAACGCAAATCCAGTAATACACCCCTATGCTGTAATCCGTCGTAGATTCGATTTTGCTACGAATCGTAAAATCGGTATGCTGAAATCGGCGTTGTCGTATCGTAATTTCGACATTCGTAGGCCATCTTCGAAATTCGTAATGTTGGTATGCCTGAATCCGACGTAGCTGTCATTTTTATGTATTTGTCGAAAATTTTGTACGAATAGCAGCTCGTGTCGGAGCGAAACAAATTGTTTTAAAATAACAATAAAATAAAGTGTGTAAACGCAAAAATATGTATGTAAGTTGAAGTGTGAGTAGATAAAAAAAACATTATTGAATGTTTACAATATTAACAGATCGAAGATCACAAAAAATCGCTCGCAATATGAAAAACTGGTGGAATGCATGAGCGAAAGGCCGGACATTGGTCGAGGCTTTGTAAAAGGAGCTAGAGGATGTGGTAGAATTTTCGGAAAGCGTTCCAAGAATTAAAGCGGCACAATATGTAGTGAAATAAAGGCCCTTAAAAGGAGGGAGCTTACATTTTATCATTTAAGCTAAATGGATCAGAATCCTAGCGATCGTTCCCACGACAGTCGGGTCTACGTAACCGGAACGACCCAGATTTATATTTGGCCAAGGACTGTCATTCCAGCAACACTCCCCAAAAACTCTTTGGGGAATTTGTATGCTGCTACAACAACAACAACAACAGAATCCTAGCGATCTCCTTTGAATATTAATGCAACTGTTAGCAGTTCTTCCTCCTGGGACAAAAGTGCATTGGCCACTGAATCCTTTGTATTCTACTTAATTAAGGAAAAGTCTTTTAGAATAATGATTAAACTATTTTTTTTTTAATTTCACTATTCATTTGCGATTATGTTTATTTTGATTGGTTTCTGTCAAAGCAGCTGATTAAGAACATCGAATTTCACTATTTTATTTGGCAACGCCGTTGATAATTACGATCCATGATGCAATAATACAAGGTGTTATCAGTTGGCAACTTCTCGCTCTAATTCCGCCATATTGACTACCTTACGTGAAACAGTGTTACTTCTTTCACTATTCTTTGCCCATTAATATAGTTGAATGCTTTTTATTTTTTCTCAGTATACACACTTTGTTTTCTTAAAAAGGTATTTTATCTTATTTTATTTCATTTCATAACGAATATACTATAAAAAAGCAAATTTTGTTAAGGAGAAAATGTGAAATTTTATATTTTTCCCCCATATGGGGTTTCATTTCTTCCCGTTTTTCTTCTCATTCTACTGAGCTAAGGTAGTGTCAAACCGAGCTGTCACAACTGATACCACCTTGTATTATTGCATCATGATTACGATCGGATTACAGTATACCAATTTTCGGAACGGAGCTACGAATTCGTAACTACGAACTTTTGGATTACAACATACGGGGCATATTTTCTGTGTTCGTGTGGAATAGTAGCTTATGTCGGGAAGCTGGCTTTAGTATAATGCGGCATTCCCTATATTCTTTAAACGACAACGAATTTTTTGGTGAGACTTAATAAGAATATTGGCTTGCTAATTTCGGAACTATTTCTTGCACGTTTAATTGCCAAAAGTTCTTCAAAGGCTCGGCCCCAGTGAGCCATTCGCAACCGTACATATGCTGAGAATGCTGCATTATACTAAAACCCGCCTTTCGACATAAGCTACTATTCCATACGAACACATACTACGTTTATAAGCACGTATTATTTGCAAATAACAATTTGCAAAATGGTAAACTTTTCCGTATATACGCCGAGTTAATTTTTTATTTGCAAATAACTAAATCACGCAAATAAGTATTGATTAGTGGTACAATTGGCAAATAAGCGCAAGACGCCCCCAATTCTTAGGTTTATTTTCTTTTTCGATGATCATCTTATTGCCCTTTTATAATCAAGACGTTGCCATTTTTAACTTTATTTTCTTTTTCGATGGCCATATTATTGCCTTTTTATAATCAGGCAATATTAAAAAAGGATTTTTCACCATCGAATAAACAGTGAGTTATGTAGGTATTTGCAAATTATTTTTATTTGCAAATAGCTTACGTATAAACGTAGTAACAGATTTGCAAGTTTCATGAACAGCTGATAAATTGCTTGTTTAATCGCAGCAAATTCCTAATAAAACAATATATTTTATATTTAAATAGGTTTATTTTGTCAATTTCAACAATAAAACAAATAGTTTCCTTGTTAGTTTAAATTGCATCCAGCAACATGCGATCAGCTGCTTTTCGTACTGGCGATTTCTTACAAGTAAAAATTTATCCAGTAAAATCTAGTAAAAACTTGCAGCTTCAACTACCATTTTTCGCTCTATCCCCTACTTTGCAAGTTTTTGCGTACGAAAACGCCAAAACATGAAAATTAGTAAAAACCTGGATTTTACTAGAAATGAGTAACGAACACAAAGAACGTAAATCTACACAAACAAATCTACACAATTCAACACAACTACATAGGCCCCTATTATGAGTTGCATTCGATCTTCGACTGTGGTCGAATGCATTGTGGATTTGTACACAATGGTCAAATGTGCTGATCGAACGAATTTTCATTTGGTATTGGCTTTGTTTCTTTTCCTTTCAAGCAGATAATTATCAGAAAGGAGAATAATGAGAAAATTGAGGGAAATACGCTCACAGAGAGCGAAAAAAAGAAATAGTAAAGAAACGCAAAACTAGCAGAAACTAGCAAGTAAACAGCTGATCGATGTATTTGACTACCNTTGTCATCTCACCCACACACTCAAAAGTTGTCGAAAAAAGTTTCCATAAGTAAGAGCAGCGTAGCTATAAGAATTCGCACTCTTAATAAGAATTATATGCGTTAGAGCGAGCAAGTGAAAATCAGGCGAAATTTGACAGCGAATTTCAAATTTGATTCTAGTAGGCTGCGAAGAAAAACATCAATTTCGCGCATAATTTTGGAGTTAAGAAGCAATTTAATTTGATTAAATGTAATTTTTCTTTTATTAAATACATATATGTATATTTTATATATCCATAGATAGCCAAACATCAGCAGGAGACTTAAGCCATCAGAACCTTGAAGGTAAGAAGACTAAAGTTTCCCAATTTAACATAGTTTGGCTGAGTTCCAGGTTGGTATATTGCAAAGCATTAGCCTCTTTTATTTCTAAACTAAATATAACTAATGGAAAAGTGCAATAAGCGCAACCATGTTCAAACGCCGAATTGGAACTTAGTTGGGCAAATTGGTTGATTTGCAACTGTTAATATATTTCAAAAGAAGGGTAAATCGAATACCTTTCTTTTGATTGTAATGTTGTTAAAATCGCTTAAATATTTTATAGAAATTTTGCAACTTTTGTAAACATCTATATGTAAGCAGGGAAAAAGTGTCAAATTTTGCAAAGTAGTGATAAAACTGAATTTTTGTGGACCACTATAAATTATTTGCAACTGTTAATATATGTCAAAAGAAAGGTAAATCGATTACCTTTCTTTTGATTATACTTTTGTTAAAATCGCTTAACTTTTCTATAGAAATTTTGTAACTTTTGTAAACATCTATATGTAAGCAGTGAAAAAGTGTCAAATTTTGCAAAGTAGTGATAAAACTGAATTTTTGTGGACCACTATAAATTATTTGCAACTGTTAATATATATCAAAAGGTAAATCGATTACCTTTCTTTTGATTATTATATTGTTAAAATCGCTTAACTTTTTTATAGAAATTTTTCAACTTTTGAAATCATCTATGTGCAAATAAGTAATACTAATAATAAGAAATTAAGCAACCACATATGTATGTAAAAATATATTTATTAATGTTAATTACAATTTTATTCATAATATTGATTATTAGCTATGTAATTACAATTTTTATTCATAATATTGATTATTAGCTATGTATATTAGGTAATCAATGCATTTTGAAAATAAATTTTGCAAAATAAAAATCAAAAATTTTTTGGATTTTTTATTTTAAGTTTCTAAGGTTAATTTGAATTCGCTGTGAAGAAAATGCAACCCTGCGCCGGCTGAAAGGGGCAATGCTAGACGAGTGCAGCTATATGATTTCCTTAGGAAGTATCTGAATGAGTGCGACAGTGATGCAAGGCTCACACGTACAGGGGGAAACTGGTGAAAATCTGCACACCGCCCATACAAAGTTCACCAGATTTTTCAC
>NW_016161770.1:0-3743 GCF_001687245.7 Rhagoletis zephyria | reverse complement strand
CATGATTCAATAATACAAGGTTAGATAATTATTGACAGCTGCGGTTTGACACTCCCTTACAAAAGGTTGCATTTACGAAGGACAGAGAAAGGGCAAGAATACAATCCCTTGTTTCGAAAATGGTAGTAGAAAAGTACGCAAAGTAGGCAATTAGTAGTGAAATTCCTTTCGTAAATTCTAATGTATTTGCAGGAAATCTGGAATTTTAAACGAAATGTTGAACGTAATATTGATATATCCACGTGAATTACGTAATTTATATGCTATTTAGCTGTATAAAAACTGCAAAATGACTCAAAATTAAAATAAGACTACTATGAGATTGATGTAAACGTCCAATGCTTATGTTTTCATCAGTTAAATATGCTTCATATGCATATACAAATAAACATATTGCACAAAAGCTTATACCTTTATTTCACCCAAAGCTACACTGTTTCCATGTAAACTTGCGAAGAAGCAACACGGTGCCACTGCTAAGGGAGCGGTGCGAGAGAGACAACTGTCAGTTTATCGAACCTTGTATTATTGAATCATGATTTTTCACCAGTTTTGAAGTGAACGAAACCCGCGGTTTCACCAGATTTTTCACCACTTTTGGCTGGCAGGGTATTGAAAATATTTGGCGCCAATTTTCGTTTATCCGAAACGAGAGAGCTGCTAGTTTGTGCTAGTGTTTTGGGTTAGGAAACGCTTTCCAGCAGAAATTAGTGATAATTTGTGATAATTATCTGTTAAGAAACAAAGCTGTTACTTATGACGCTCATTCAGCGTCCGAACTTTGCTCCGATCGGAGTAGATTTACTCAGATTTCTGTTTTAAATTTAAAATCTACTCCCTACTCCGCTTGACTTAAATATGCTCCGATTTTTTTTACTTTTTCCATTCACATTAAGAACTTATTAAAAATTATATGGTAACTTTTTAAATTGTTGCTCAATAACTTCAATGGCAAGCACCAAGGTTTTGAATATAATTTTTTTTTATTATTTTTATTTTTTATTTCCCAAATCAAGCGATTGATTAAGGACCACAAAAATGTTTTGGAAAGGTGTATGTTTACTAACTTGGCAGAGTATATGTTGACGTTAGCTGTTTTACAGCACAGTAGTGCTGCTGCCAAAAGAAAATTTTCAGAGATGAATCTCATTAAAAATAAATACAGGAACCGGGTTAATGACGAAACAGTTGAAAGTTAAACCAAAGGCCAGAAATTTATACGCTGTCTGATTATTTACTTATTTTAAAAAAAATAATAAATTTATTCATGGAAAATTTGGTTTGAATACTATTAGGGATCAAGCTGATTTACAAGCACTCCGTTTCAATACTATACTATTTAATAAAAAATTTTAATCTGCTCCGAAAATTTCCTTTTTGCTTCGATTTTTCGAGTCATTTACTCCTGAATCGAGTTTCGGTAGTCCGAACGCTGCGCTCATTCGATAAAGTATAGGGCTATTGTGAATTTCGCTCGTTTATGTTGTTCACAATAGCATATTTTTCAAGGAATGAAACCGAAACCCAAACCGAAACCGTAACCGTTTAAAACCGTTTCGTTTTTCAAAACCGAAACCGAAACCGTAACCGTTATCTTAACCTGAAAAGGAACGATACCGAAACCATTTCAATCACAGGTTTCAATCGGTTTCC
Source organism: Rhagoletis zephyria (assembly GCF_001687245.7). NCBI lineage: Eukaryota > Metazoa > Arthropoda > Insecta > Diptera > Tephritidae > Rhagoletis > Rhagoletis zephyria. The sequence continues at coordinate 2,090 of NW_016161770.1, read as the reverse complement.
AGAAATTTACAAAAATAATAAATCAAAATTTCTTTCAAATAAATGATTTATTTAACCAAAATCAGCAATATTTTGCTAAAATTCTTGTTAAGTAGTAAATAAGTATGTCAAGGTAACTTTTCGCAAAAAGCTACTAAAATGGTGCATAATAAATTAAATCTCCGATCTGGCATCGGTTATTTGGAAGAAGTCATTTTGATTTTCATTTTCACGTGTATAGTTGTAAAGGACACAGAAATGAAGGGGTTTCATTATTATGTAGTAAATATATGACGAAAATAACAATTATATTTTAGTTTTCATACACCTTTAGTTTTACAGCAAAAAGGAAACATTTAAGTGAATCTGGTGATGACGTTGTTGCTGTGTATCTATGTAGTTTTCAGCGAAAACTGGTTTTCGTTTGACAGATTTTACATGGACGAAAACACAAGTTTTAGGCCGAAAATCAGTTTTAGCAACGAAAACATGTTTCTGATGTCGGTCAGAACATGGTATAAGTGAAAAAAACAAGAACAACGTGAATCAGCTGTTTCTCGACTTGTGGGCACGAAAGGTGGTTTTTGCGTTCCCGTACTTCTGGACTTTGTTCCATTTTTGAAAAAAAAAATGTTTCTCTTATTCTCTAATTACCAAATCCGGTCCGGATTGTTAGGGAAAGAACCTAGTGTTGATATTATCAGTGAACTGTAAATTTCAATTTTCTTTCCTCAACCTTTAAGACATTGTGATTTAAATAATATCAACAAAATTTCTGTGAAAAACCGAAACCGGAACGAAACCGAAACCAAAACCGAAATAAATTTTGAAGAACGAAACCAAAACCGAAACCGAAACACTTGGCAAAACCGAAACCCAAACCGGAACGTTATTTTGAATCGGTTTCATTCCTTGATATTTTTCACCGCTGAGAAGCTTTGTTTACAAATCGAGCAAACTAAACAGTGTGCTTATACATATGTACATATGTAAATTTGTGCAAATTAAAATGAAATAAAAAAGAAAGCTAGTTTATAAAAACGTGATAAAAATGAGTACAACGGAGGTCTGGGGTTCAACGATTCGTCAGAGGATGAGAGCTTAGTAAACTGGCCAGGAGTAGTAAATGTTTAAGAGAGTTTAAGTGTAGTGTTTAGAATTGCTGTATTTTTTTTGTAAGCGAGCGACAAAAGAACGCTCAATTCGGGTAAAATTTCCTTTTAGCTACTTAAGCAACGCTGCTGGTAGCTGGCAAGAAACATGTAATTAGTTTAACGGGATTTAGACACGAAATCAATAGAAATTAGTTATTATGCGAGGTATTTGCATAATATATATACTTATTTAAAATATAAATCATGTATATACGAAAACAAAAATTTCCTCTTCAATTTCCCAGTAACCATTTGTGCTGACCGACTAGCTTCTCTACTGGGTTGACCACAGAATTGTAAGCAAACAGGAGATATAGCAGAGGTGGATAACATACCGATCTCCCTACGCTGCGCTCTGCCGTATGTGCGGGTGGCTGATGGCGTGATCGATTGACGTAGGGCCACCAACAGGTTTCGCTGGCGCCACTGTCAGGCAATCTCCATATGGGTATATACATACGTTATATACGTGCATACATAATTCACACATAGTTCCGCACATGTGTTTTTTTTCTAAGCGCATGATCTATGTACTTATGTTGTTGATATGTATGTACATACATTGGTCGGCTTATTTCTAAGCTCAGCTTACAGCGGCACATCACGGGCCGTTAGGCGAAATATAAATGCATTTTTGGCACGTATAGTGCACTTTTTAGCCTAGAAACCAGTCAGTCAAAATTCTAATTGCGAAGCGAACGGGCAGTGTAGTGTTCAAACCTAATAGTATTAGGAAAATCACAAGTTTTTACAGCGGTCAACTGTACGACCAGTTGATCAGCATAAAAAAAAAAGAAATATATATATAGTGTGTTTAAACGGACTAAGAGGAGACTACTTTATCTCCAAGCATTAATCCAAGGAATAAGCTTAAGGAAAAAAAGGTATGTTTAAAAAGGAAAAAAAAAATAAAATTTATAAAAGACTGGCAGTTCTAACCGTACGCCAACATTTACC
>NW_016161769.1:45412-48641 GCF_001687245.7 Rhagoletis zephyria | reverse complement strand
AATACAATAAAGTGCAATTTTAAAGTTGCTAAAAACTCCCTTGATTTGTCAATTTTTTTTTACTGGCGATGTTGGGCATTTTCTTCCTTATAACGAATTTTTTTGTGGCAAAATATAAAAATATATAAAATGTCAACGGGATGTTTTAGCAACTTCAAAATTGTACATACGTATATATTTTTTTAAATTAACAAAAAAAAAATACCATGAAAAATATTCTGAATATTACAAAAAAAATCTATGCAAAATATTTCTGGGAGTGACCGTATACGCATTTGTACTTGTAGTACAAAAACTATGTTATAACTTAATGGGGATATGTACATACATACATATATGTTTGTCAAATTTTGTGTTTATGTTTTGTTGATTGAAAATACTGATTTATCGCCTTAATAAATATGTAAATGAATTACAATAAATTGTACTTTTTTTGTTATATCAATCTGATTTAAAATACTATAATAGGATGATCACAGATGTGTTGCACTTTTACCTGAATTTCGGGACAATCCCGGGATCCCGGGATTGTATTTTCAGATCCCGAAAAACCCGGGATCGACAAAACCCCGAAAATTGACATCCCTAATACATACACACATGGCTCTCTATATTCTCTTGGAATCCGTGTGTTCTGTTTAAATTTAAAGAAATTAAAAAATTTAAAAAGTTAAGTTATTAGGGTAATTTATGTCGCTATCCATAAATTTTTGCAATAATCTTATCAACTGTTCTGTTAAATCACTGTTTAAAAAAATGCCTTATAGATGGTTAAAAGTTCCACTAAAATATTAAGCCCCAAATTTTTCTAAGGAGAACGGAATGTATTGAAAAAGAATACTAATTATTACCAAAAAGGGGGAACTTTAACCCTGTTTAGAAAACATTGCGATGCGAGCGAGCCTGGGATTTGACCACCACTAAGGAATGCTAACGTAATTTTCACACAGCCACCTAGTACTTGTATACGTTTGTGGGACCCCAGAATAAAATAATTTACGAATGTAAAAATTAGTAAAAAAAAGTGTTTGCTTTTTATTGAAAGTCTGTTTAAAATATTAAACAAAAAATACACAGGAAAATCAACTTGTCTTTGTTTTATCACCAATAATTGAGCAGATATTCGCGTTAAAGTTTTTGATGTGTTATAACTTGTTGGTGTAGTATATGTAAGTAGTATTGTTGTATTATTGAACAGAATTGTCTAGTGCAGACAAAAAATCGTTAAATTACCAGTATTCGACCCTTATTTAACTGTAATAAACGCTTTCGATCGAAAAATATGTTACTTATGTTTTTTCTGAGTTATGCTCTTATTGGAAAAATAAAGGAGACCATATTATTTTCCAGTGGCCCAAACTATGCAAAAATAACTCCTTTAAAAATGTAATTTTCATTTCGTAAAATTGTGTTTTTATACTAGTAGTATTCAGTATTTCAATGGACATACAGCATGAAAATTTTGTACAATATTCCTTAGGAGCCGAACGCCGCCGCCGCCGCGCCGATATTTTCGTAACTCGTCAGAGGAGGGGGAAACCTCTACAGTTAAAAAATTACGCACGGGGCCGGCTCCCACCCAAAAGCTCTGTGGAACTAGGGGTCATGGATCGCAACAGGGAGGACGGCGCCATTATTCACGAAGAGTGGAAGCGAGTGGCGGCCGTAATGTCGGCGGTATTTATGACGGTGGTCAGGGGAAATCCAGGGCCACCACCCAGGTGTGAGAGTGCCGGTTGGCACCATGGGCTGCATAAGCTCACGTGGTGCGCCGACGAGCGGTCAGCGGAATTATACAAGGAGGCAGTCTCTCCATAGGAGATCGAAGGAATACTTCGGTACTGCAACCCATCCCTCCCGACGCATAACTGGAGGGTTATCTGGCTAGAGAGGACCGAGGAATCTTATCGGCAAGCGCTGATACTGCTTAATGCAGAGTCCCTCGGTGATCTCAGCGATACCAAGGGGGTTATATACTTCGATAAGGTGGTTCTACGGATCCTACCGACTGAAGGCAAAGCAGATGGCCCTCTGCCTCCAGCAACTTCGGAGGGAGGAAGGAAGGCCGTTGACTCCGCCAGCATGGAGTTGGGAGACTCGGCTCGATTAGCGCTCATTGAGGATATTCTGGAGAATGAAGATTCTGCAGATTAACCTCCAACATTCCAAGGCGGCATCCGTCAATCTTTTGCTCCACCTTGAGTAAGGTGGGGCTGTCGTGGTTTTGATACAGGAGCCGTGGCTGAGAAGTAACGGTATCTCTGGAATCAGAACAAGGAAGTACAAGCTAATTGCAATGCTAATTTCTGTTGAAAATACTTATGTATTTAAATATGTATTTGTATTTGTATATGTGCATATAAAATGCACTCATAAGCTTATTATACTTTATTTACCAGCTTCGCATAATTGTAATACTTATAAGCATATTCTTGATACATTAAACAGTCAGTCCACTCATAAACCTCAAACCGTCGTGTTCTTTATTCTCTCTCTACATGGTAGCAGAGCAAGGTTACTGCTGTAGTGTCGGGTGTCGGAATTAAATAAATAAAATAAAAATCAAAAGTGCAAAATCTGCTGTAATAATAAAAATAAAATAACGCTTCAAGTAAGACTTTGAATTAATATACATATACATATATATAAAATTTATAAGTGAAATTATAAGTTAAAATGGAAAAGGGTTTTGAAGTAGAGAAACTCAAAGGCCAGGAAAATTTCCACAACTGGTGTTTCGCAATAAAAAATATATTAGCATTCAAAGGTCTGCATAAGTGTATAACCGATCCTGTCACAGAAACAAACGCTGAGAAATTAACTAATTGCAAAGCCCTGTTAGCTCTAAGCGTAGCGCCATCGCTGTACGTTCACATATCCAGATGTGAAACAGCGCTAGAAATATGGCAGAAACTAAAAAATCTGTATGAGGACAAAGGCTTAACAAGAAAAATTGGGTTATTAAGAGGCCTGATCTCTTGCAGATTAGAAGACTGCGAGAACATGCAATCATACATTGATAGAATTAAAGATAATTCTAATAAATTAAATGAAATTGGTTTTGAGATAAATGAGGATTGGCTGACGGCGATAGTATTGGCTGGTTTAACTGATGCATATAAACCATTTATAATGGGAATTGAAGCATCAGACTCACAAATAAAATCAGAAACAATAATCGCTAAACTGTTGGACTCTGATACCAACACAACCACAAAAAGTGATGCAT
>NW_016161769.1:35260-42740 GCF_001687245.7 Rhagoletis zephyria | reverse complement strand
CTTAAAATATAGGATAAATTTAATCTCGATTAGACAAGGGGGCGTGGCACCTCCCATACAAAGGGAATATTTCATACTGCATTTCTCAGGAAATATTTTTTGATAGATTACTGGAACTTGGTATGGAGATATATACAATCATTATCTACTCATGGATGAGAGCTGCCACCTTTTAAAAAAATCAAATTCCACTGTAATGTAGGGAGTTATTTATTTGTAATTTATATTAAAAAATAGATGTCAAGAGGTCTGTTTAAAATTTCAAATTGAGTTCAGGGGATAAGTTAATTAAAAAAGTATGACAAGTGAGAAGTTTAAGAAAGTTTTTGTTTAAATATATTTTGAAGATGGTTAAACAAATTTTGAACCTCCTGTTTTATAATTGAGTTTTCCTGAAATAAATTTTACTCAATGTAGCACATAGAAATTTCATACACTCAGCGATCTATTTTTATAAAAAAATAGTACGATACTATATATTATATTACGGTTGGCAAGCCTAGATACTGTAGCTGTGTCAAATTTCAGGACGTTAGCATAAGCGGTTCCAGAAAAAAAGAGATATGAGAATTTCAGTTTGTGCGGGCGGTGCCACGTCCCCTTTTCCAATACCTACCATTTTTCGCCGTAAGTAGGGGGTTTACAATTTATGTATCTTTGCCAAGTTTCATTCCTCAGCGTAATTAATAATAGATTGGCGCTTACACATATGCACGGCTGCCACATTTGGTTACTTGCAATGTGAACTGTGTGTGTAGCGGTGANGACCCTTTGTTTGAAGGTATATTCCTTTTAATATTGTTATTTCAGTATAAATGTCATCTATTTTAAAACATTTCTTTCTTGAATATTACTGAAATCCTTATCCTTATGCTTACTAATATTATAAATCCGAAAGTGAGTTTGTTTGTTTGCTACGCTTTCAAGCTTTATCTACTCAACCGATCATCATGGCATTTTGTACACTGCTGTCATTTAGCCCAACTTAAAATATAGGATAAATTTAATCTCGATTAGACAAGGGGGCGTGGAACCTCACCAACAATTCTTGAAACAATTGCGTTAATCAGGCAACACAGCGCTTAGCAAAAATAACTAACCACATATCGTTAATTTATCAGTGTGGGGCGCCTGTCACACGTTCAATATTTATTGTGACATTTAGATCGTGATCCATAGTGATTGATTTCAAAATAGTGATGGATCGGGCGGGAATGCTACATACATGTTCAATATTTATCGCATCACTATTTACATGTTTTGTGTTTATTCAAAATCATCTATAATTTTCATTATATGTATGGTGATGCCACAGGTTTGAACAGCAGTATGTGTGGTGTATTTGGGCACTTCAGCGCTTTGGTATATGCACCTAAGTCGAATTTTTAAATAATTTTTTTTTGTTCTGCGGCTAAGATCCCTTTCAAAAAACAATAGCTATAAGGGCCTTTTTATGAAAAGTATATTTTTAAACGCTTGCGTTGCAAAAATATTTATGTGTTGTTTTTTGTTTCATAATTTTTTTTATATTCTTCTTTATATGGAGATTGATAAAAATGTATTTACCCAGCCAGTAAAATTGTCAGAAATCTGTTAGATATCTGTCAGACTCGTCGGCAAAAAAGTCAGAAATCTGTATGATTTTGGCCGATATCGGTCAGAGAAGCGTATAGACAGGTTGACAGGAAGTGTAACCGACACGACGTGGTAAATTCTGACTTAATTACCAACGATTCTGACGGATATCTAACAGATGTCTAACCAAATAATCATGGATAATAAGAATTATCAGACGTGTATGCCCGAAATCGGACATAATTCGATCATAAATATCGGATAAGGAAATAAATAAAATTCTCCAGACATTTCGCCCAGCAATCTGAACGAAACCTGTAAGACTTGTCTAAATAGTCAAATTTTTATTCCGACTTGTCTGATATCAGAAATTGTCTGGCAAATGTGCTAGCTGGGTATATACGCATGTTAATGTATCTAGTTATTATATGAGGCCTTGAGCGCTAGAGTAGCTTAACTGATTTCAAAAAAAGTTGAGGTGCACNATGAGAGAAATAAAGCGACTATATCACTAATAAAAATTGAACTTTTGATTTATATTAATTTAAATGTTGATAGCGATAAAGCATATGATACTTTCAAAGAAATATATTTTTTTTACAGGGAAATGCATTAGAAAGAAGAAAGATGTACTCCTAAAAAGGATTTTTACTTTTTCTTTAAAAACAAATACTATATATATTTGAAGTGTACTATATTTTTTTGAAAAAGTACTGTAAATTTCTTAGAAAATGTTGGCAACCCTAAAAGTAACAGCGGGAGTGCCTCAGAAATCAGTGCTCGAACCAACATTGTGGACCAAATTGTACGATGGCGCGCTAGGCCACGCAAAGAGCGGCTGAGCGGATTTCTTTCCTGAGCGGCGACGCCCAACCATTAAGAAATGCCGATCATTGTGTGACCAGTTCAATAGTATGTCATATGTTTTAATTTTAAGCAGCACAGCGGCTCACTGGGTTCGCCGACGACATAGCGCTAATTGTGGTGATTCAGTACAAAAATCTGTAGTTAATTGCCGATTCTGAGTTAACTACGTACTGTGAATTTGGCCCTAAATATGTTTAAAAATGTTGCAATTTTTGATCTGTGGACCCTTTGTTTGAAGGTATATTCCTTTTAATATTGTTATTTCAGTATAAATGTCATCTCTTTTAAAACATTTCTTTCTTGAATATTACTGAAATCCTTATCCTTATGCTTACTAATATTATAAATCCGAAAGTGAGTTTGTTTGTTTGCTACGCTTTCAAGCTTTATCTACTCAACCGATCATCATGGCATTTTGTACACTGCTGTCATTTAGCCCAACTTAAAATATAGGATAAATTTAATCTCGATTAGACAAGGGGGCGTGGAACCTCACCAACAATTCTTGAAACAATTGCGTTAATCAGGCAACACAGCGCTTAGCAAAAATAACTAACCACATATCGTTAATTTATCAGTGTGGGGCGCCTGTCACACGTTCAATATTTATTGTGACATTTAGATCGTGATCCATAGTGATTGATTTCAAAATAGTGATGGATCGGGCGGGAATGCTACATACATGTTCAATATTTATCGCATCACTATTTACATGTTTTGTGTTTATTCAAAATCATCTATAATTTTCATTATATGTATGGTGATGCCACAGGTTTGAACAGCAGTATGTGTGGTGTATTTGGGCACTTCAGCGCTTTGGTATATGCACCTAAGTCGAATTTTTAAATAATTTTTTTTTGTTCTGCGGCTAAGATCCCTTTCAAAAAACAATAGCTATAAGGGCCTTTTTATGAAAAGTATATTTTTAAACGCTTGCGTTGCAAAAATATTTATGTGTTGTTTTTTGTTTCATAATTTTTTTTATATTCTTCTTTATATGGAGATTGATAAAAATGTATTTACCCAGCCAGTAAAATTGTCAGAAATCTGTTAGATATCTGTCAGACTCGTCGGCAAAAAAGTCAGAAATCTGTATGATTTTGGCCGATATCGGTCAGAGAAGCGTATAGACAGGTTGACAGGAAGTCTAACCGACACGACGTGGTAAATTCTGACTTAATTACCAACGATTCTGACGGATATCTAACAGATGTCTAACCAAATAATCATGGATAATAAGAATTATCAGACGTGTATGCCCGAAATCGGACATAATTCGATCATAAATATCGGATAAGGAAATAAATAAAATTCTCCAGACATTTCGCCCAGCAATCTGAACGAAACCTGTAAGACTTGTCTAAATAGTCAAATTTTTATTCCGACTTGTCTGATATCAGAAATTGTCTGGCAAATGTGCTAGCTGGGTATATACGCATGTTAATGTATCTAGTTATTATATGAGGCCTTGAGCGCTAGAGTAGCTTAACTGATTTCAAAAAAAGTTGAGGTGCACTTAAAAATGCTTTACCAGAATCGAAACGGTAATAGCCCGAGGCACGTCCTTTTAGTTTTATTTTACTATAATATGTAGCATCACGTAGGTGGGGACCGCATTTATTTTTTAGATTCTTCTTTCTCNAGATTTTGAGTCGCTAAAGTTGTAAAAATGGAAACTTAAAGGGTGAACACACCAAAACTGCGACACTTAGAGATTACTACCAGAAACAAACTAGAAGGCTTTGATTTTTATTTTTTGTATTATATAACTTGGAAGTTTAGATGTTATTACAATGTTAAAATATTAGTTATTATTTTCTCCATATGCAAGTGATCGGTATTTTTATCGCACACGCACCATCATATTTTGCACGACTGCATCATCGACTTTACGCGATGCGCACAACTACTTTGTTTTGCACTCTTCAATATTTTTCACTGTTTCACCTGTTTTCTTCAAGATTCCTTTGACTATTGACCAATATTCCCCAATAGGGCATGGCTCTGGGCTATTGGGTGGATTGCAGTCGTGAGGTACAAAATTGATGTTATTTGCATTATACCACGGCAATGTGTCCTTGGCATAGTGGCAGGTTGCCATGTCCGCCTAGAACAGTGGCCTACTCCTTATCTGTTGATAAATGACAGAAGACGCCTTTTGAGGCACTCATCCCGATAAACTTGATCATTCATTGTCCCGGATGGAAAAAAAGGGCTGCTCTTACGGCCACAGGAACAAATAGCTTGCCAAACCATGTGGTTTTTTGGAAATTTGGACTTCATTTTCAGCTTACAACTTTCAGGGGCATCTTGACGACTTGCAGCAGTATAAAAATCTTGACCCGCAATATATTTTGAATTTTTATAGCAGTAGGCTCGTAGTCCATAACAATGCAGTTGTATTTTTTAATTTAGAATTCATACAACTTCCGAATGCGGGATTTCGCTGTAACATTCTACTTTGCGCCTCGGTCTGGCGCTGTTTGAGCTGTAGAACATCTCAATGAAGCTTTCCGCTTTACCTTTTGTACGAAAAACTGCGATCTCCGGACGGATTTTGCAACATAACGCGAAAAAATCTTCGGATCTCGCGAAAACGCACTGAGGACCTACCGAGCACTGTTTTTATCACTTTGACCATGCTAACCCCCGCTCCCTGGTTTTCTCTTAACTGCCAGGCCTTATTTGTACCGATTAAAACCCTGCAAACTGTCGATTAGTGCAATCTTAAATTTTTTAGCAATTTTACGTGTACTTAAGGCCGGATCATTTATAAACTCGTGCAAAATGATTTGTCTCGTTTCTAACTCGGTTGCCATTTTTAACTCAACTAGGAATCAAATTCAAATGAAATTTCTTCTACGTCCAACTAAGGTCATGGTCAGCTTATGGTATTTGAATTTTAAAATATTGAATTCGTTTTGGGTAAGTTATAAGCTTCCCAAAGTGTCGCAGTTTTGGTGTGTTCACCCTTTACTAAAAATTTTTTGTAAAATGAATTTCTATAAGTTTCTTTTAATAAAACTATTTATTGTACCCATGTCTTATTTATGGCAAATAAAGGACGTTTGTTTTTACAGTTTATTATATAATAAAACGTTGTTTTTGACTTGGTAACTTTTTTGTAAATTCTGGTCAGAAATATTTTTGTCGTATGGTAACCGTGCACATATGTTAGTGTTTGGCCGAGCTTCTTCTCCGGTTTGTGGCGTGCGCCTTAATGTTATCACACAAAGGGAGGGGCCGCCTCCGCGCGGCGAATGTATTTTTATAAGAATCTGGTTTATATGACCGAACACAGTCGGAGGTTTTCCATTGCCTGCCGAGGGTCGACCCCTATTAGAAAAAAGGTTTTTTTTTTGTGTTGGCTACAACCCAGGCCCTTCGGTATTGTAGCGCGCCCTGCTAACCACTACACAACAGCGCAATTAATTTTAGAGATATATCGGTTTTCACATTTTGGTCTGTATGTCAAATGCCACACCGCCTATGTAAGGTGGTTAGTATTTCTAAATTAGAGGAAGTTATATCCTTTGAATCAGTGTATGTCTCATTGCATTCGAGCTAAATTCTACAATTTTTTTTAATAAGTGGTGGTAAGGTTTGCGTTGCCAGAATTGTACTTAAGTGCAGTTTGCAGTTTTTCTTTGGCCTGGATGTGGCCAAATATTTTAAAGTATATACTAGTTGTATATCTTACTAATATTATAAATGTGAAAGTTTGTATGTTTGGATGTTTGGGAAATCATCACGCGGAAACGACTGAACGGATTTGCATGAAATTTTGTACGCAGAGAGCATATGAGCCAGATTGGTTAATAGGCTATTTTTTAAGAGTTTCCACCTGTTAAAAAAGTTTAATTTATTTAATATGCGGGAACGACAGAATGGATTTGCATGAAAATTTGCACACAGATAGCTTATGATCTATATTGGAAAATAGGCTACCTTTCTTAAGAGTTGCCACCTGTTAAAAAAGTTTCATTAAATTAATACGCGGAAACGACTGAATGGATTTGCATGAAATTTTGCAAGCAGATAGCTTATGACCTACAGTGGGAAATAGGCTTTTTGGAAGAGTTGCCACCTGTTGAAGAAGTTAAATTAAATTAATACGCGGGAACGACTAAACGGATTTGCATGAAACTTTGCACACAGATATCTTATGACCTAGGTTAGAAAGTAGGCTACTATTTTTAAGACTTGCCACCTGTTAGAAATGTTTAATTTAATTAATACGCGGAAATGAATGAACTGATTTGTATGGAAGTTTTCACACAGATAGCTTATGAGCTAGGTTGAAAAATAGGCTACTTTTTTTAAGAGTTACCACCTGCTAAAAAAGTTTAATTAAATTAATACGCGGAAAAGTCTGAACGGATTTGCATGAAATTTTGCAAGCGGATAGGTTATGACCTACAGTGGAAAAGAGGCAAATTTTTTGGAAGAGTTGCAACCTGTTAAAAAAGTTTTAATTATATTAATACGCGGAAACGACTGAACAGATTTGCATGACATTTCGCACAGAGATAGCTTATGACCTATGTTGGAAAATAGGCTACTATTTTAAGAGTTATCAGGTATTAGAAAAGGTTAATTAAATTAATACGCGTAAATTACTGAACTGATTTGCATGAAAGTTTGCACACAGATAGCTTATGACCTAGGCTGGAAAATAGGATACTTTTTTAAGAATTGCCACCTGTTTGAAAATGAAATTTTGCTCAAAGGTGGTTTATGGCCGGGATTGAAAAATAGGCTACTTCCTTAACCGGTTTTCCGATCAGAACGAAATTTAGTACACTTACTACGGATTTCGGAAGGATGGTCTTAGACTGAAAGTAAGTCCGGTAACTCAAGGTCCCTCCCATACAAATTGGAATTTTCATATTACATACATATCTCTGGAAGTATTTGTGGGGGAGAACTGAAACTTGGTATAGTGATATGTATGTGAAATCAATGTTGGCTTTAATCGATTGATGTTTTAATCAGTTAGCTAACTCGATTAAATTCAATCTGATTACAGTTAATCATG
>NW_016161769.1:29646-31077 GCF_001687245.7 Rhagoletis zephyria | reverse complement strand
GCTTAATTCGTTCTTGAGATATATATGATTAAGTGGACCCAATTTTTTTTTTTTGCAAAAACGGTAAATTGCAAATATCTCAAAAACGGTACCATAAAATTAAAAATAACCTTGATTTTCGGAATCAGGGGCTGATTTTACATACGAATTTCATAACGGCGTCTCTGGTAAATTTTGGCCGTCGACCAGTGTTATTGAATCATGCTAGGTGGTAGCAACAATAAAAAAACAACAATCCCAGGTATTTTGTTTTTGCTTTTGGCGGACGTGCTGCTAAATCAGTAAAAACAAAAACAAAATACTCACATAAATCTTGGGCAAATGAAAGAAGAAGAAATAACTTTACAAGATTGCGCATTCCCGGCGGCGATGACAAGGCCGAATAGGATAAAAAACCAAACTGTCAGAAGAGCAACTTTTCTTAATTTTAAATCTTTCGATAGGAAACGTTTAATTTTTTTAAATTGTTGAAATATATGATTTAAAAAAATAATTAAAAAATAACATTAAGAGCATTTTCCAAATCGGCAAAATCAAATTATCAGAATGCGCTACCTTTGTTCTCTACATCGGACATAGGGGTATTTGACCGATCTAGGCGGCCATAAGTATATTCTTTAAACATATCCTAGGAATAAAAACCACTACCTGATACATTTAAATAGGTGCGGAACAATAGTCAACCCCTGCCCTAAACTTATAGTGCCGCTTTGCCTCAGCCTAACAGCCATCCCTAATTAGCGCATTGAGCCTTACGCTAATAAAAATTTATCTGAAACTAAGCTTATTTAGTTGTGGCAGTTATATTTGAAATAATAAACAAGTAATTTTTAGCAAAAAACAAAACCGACTTCAATTCTCATATAAAAATTTAATAGTACCGTTAATTTCTTCATGGCCAAATGTTCGGATCTATACCAAATTAGTATGGGACCACCCTTGATGCAACACCTTTCCGATAGAAAAAATTATCGAAATCGGTTGACGTGGTCCAAAGTTATGTGGTAACATATGTACATAAAAAATAAAATAAAAAACAAAAAAAAAATTTTGATAGAAAACATGATTCAATAATACAAGGTTGCGTAATTTGTGACAACTAAAATTTGACACTCCTTTATCTAGATTTGTATTTTGGAAGTAAGAGAAAGGGGAAGAATGTGATCGCATTTTGCGAAAACGGTAGTAGAATGGTACTACAAAAAGTACGCAAAGTATACAATTAGAAGTAAAATGTGTTATATTAATTCTATGCGAATTTGCAATATATTTGGTGTTTTAATGGAAATACTAAACAATACATAAAAATATGTAATTTTGATTTAAGTTATTCGTCATTTCCGGGAACAAATCTAGAATACCGACCGTTCAGCTATGCAAAAACGAAAAATGCAGATCAATAGAACTTTTTATGCTCATTTCAACCATGCC
>NW_016161769.1:19796-29624 GCF_001687245.7 Rhagoletis zephyria | reverse complement strand
CGAACGAAGAATTTTTGGTTTTACTACTAATATAACTAAAAACTGTAGAGTGAGTAACATTCTGCACAAGTAAAGGAGCCGATTTTATGTGTGGGAGCGAGAAGACTGTTTTATTACAAAACCTTTCTATTATTGAATCATGGATAGAAAATATTCAGACGAATTGATAAACTTCTCCTTTTCAGTTAAAAAGGAACCGAATTGAGCTTTTTTGTTTTTACTTATTAGTTTTAAAGGTGAAGTAGGCAAAAGCTATATGTAAAAATATTTTTATTTCGAATTGAATTTGCCTGATTGTCAAATTTGTATTTTTATTGTATCCATATATCCATATTGGGTTCCTACCTGCTACCAGTTGCCGCGTACAAAAGCTCATAGATTACTATAAGTTTAGAAGGTTGTGGAAAAAGCAATGTGTGTTGATTGTTCTACAGCTTTTCATCTTTACATATTTGCATTGGTTTCTGAGATATAAGGAATAATTTGAAGTAATTTTTTCGAACTAACTAATTTTTTCATGGTGAATTTTTCAATTCGTCTTTTCCCCAAAAATGCGCAAGGTTCTTTTCTCGAATCTTTTTTAATCATAACCGCAAGGCTTTATATATATGTAAGTAAGCTTACAACATTTGCACAAGCACTTTACGTATTTTTGAGATAAATATGTTTTAATGTGAAGTTATAAATTTTTATCAGTCACGGTCTCCTATTATTTTATCAAAAATATGTACCACGTGGAGGTGTTTTCAGAAAAATTCCAACTAAATGGAATTATATTTATTCTTTATTTCGAACTGATAACTTTTATTCCAGACGTAACCCATTTATCCATTAAAAATCGGGATTTGTGTAAAATATTATCTAAAAGCCCTTCTAAATTAATGCAAAGCAATTTCAGCAATGTGGAGGAATATATTTCAAACCAACTGTACAGCCTCGAATAGAAAGAATCCGCAACAATCTTTGCGCAATTTCAAAAGTTGGGTTACTTTAAAATATAATAAAAGCGGTAGACACAATAACAGATTTCATAAATACGAAAAAGTCTAGTTAGAAAAAATTTGCAAACAGTATCCAGTAGAGGTGCAAAACTATCGATAGTCAGACCCAGAGTTGCCAGATGTGGGGATTTCCCCCCAGTTTGGGGATTTATGAAACCATTTGGGGATAGATTTTTTCGTTTGGGGATGTGGGGATTTTATGCGGATTTTTGTTTGGTTTAAATAAAACTTTGATATTGAAATTAAAACATATATTTTTTGGGCTGCCCACAAAAATTTCTCGAATAAAGATTTTATTAGTACATCCTTTTTGCGCTATATGTTTGTAAGGTTTTCCTAACGCCGTCAAAGCATTATTCGGCGCAGATGTCTGCTTTGATTGGCTTTCACTGAACAAAAAATTTTCGCAACAACCTCCACGAAAGAAATTCTAAATAAAATTATAGTTTGAAAAACTAAAACCTCCCTATTATAATTGCCATTCGTACTGTCATCAGGTATGTAACTTGAGAATAGAAATCGCTGCATCTTTCAGGCGCATCAATATTACATAGTTACATCCCGAGTTAATAAAAGGAAGGTAAAAAATAAACGGTAGACTTCTACTTTATTACACTAAAAAAGTTTGATTATTTTTTGATTTTAAACTTTTATTTATGCTGTTTCTGTTGTAGATTGAATTATATTTTAAAGGAAAATTAGTAAAAATAAATAAATAAACATATGTTGTAAAAACATATAACTTTGAATTTTGGTGCTAAATCTCTGAATAGTTGTACGTATAACCAAATGAGCTCATGTATATATGTACATATGTACGTATGTACATATACATATATAAATTTGTGAAAATGTGTAGAGAAAAGTATTCAAAACTGTAATAAAATGAAAACTGTGTTAGAATGAAAACTGGATTAAAATGAACTAACACAAATGTGAATACATGCTTTTTTATTTCTTACTAAAAGGGATTTAAATGGGGAATTAAAAGAAAAATGGGGATTTTTTGGGGATAACTGCGGCCCGATATGGGGATGGGGTACAAAAATATTCTGGCAACACTGTTTCTTTGAGTTGATGATCGTTCCGATATCTAAATAGCGGGAGCGGCTTTCATTTAATTAATGTTCTGTTAATAATGCTGTTAATTTCCATGTAAATTTAAATTTATAAATCAGTTCATACATGGTAGTAAAATTCCAATAGGATTTTTATCTATTTCATCATTATATACTGGGAACTATGGGAGTCGGTGACTTACTCAAAAATCAGGTGCACTAAGGTCCTCAGCGTTGGAGCATCCTAATTTTTTCTCTAGTTGATACTCATCAGATGAATTTTCGGTTCTTACTGTAGTTTGTGCAAAGCCGGCACCCGGACGGGCAGAATTTTTAGGTTTAAAAAAGTTCGTTATTTTTACGGAATGCACTCGGAAAGTAGAACTTCCCCCAAAACCCCTAACTGCGTTCGAGCCTGACAACAACAGTGCACGAAACTTTGATGCAGGGTGCCGTAATTTCATTGAATTTCCTTCTACCGATTGGACAACTAAGTGAAAGGCACAGGAATCGCGAGACAAAGATTTTAAAGCATATCGTGAACGTTTTAGCCGAAAAACTTCAAGGCAAGCTAAACTTGAGATGTATTTCACTCTTATTCCAAGTTTAAGGCCTTTACAGTCTGAAAAAATGATTTGATCAAGAAGTAAGGGACGTGCTTTTAAAAGAAAGTTTTAAGCATGCATAAACTGAATCTGATGCTTCTGAGGATGAATTAAACTTTTATCATCACTGTACCGTTTTCTCATTGGTTCTATCTTAAGAAATCTTTATGGCCCGTTACCATCATTATAATTTACAATGATGTTATTTTTCAAAGTTAAGAACACGAAGTAAATGAGTAAATGGAGAGAGTGGAGCATGCGGATAATCTGTTTTGATTCTTTTTCACTAAATATAAATTTTTCAAAAACATAAAAATATGCTTTGTTAAACAGTGTTAGTACACAAAATAAGGGGATATTTTTATAAAAATTATATTTTATTTCCCTTTTGGATATGTCTATATCATTTCCAGTGGAAAACCCGGTTATAGACTTTTGAGCATCAACTTGTTATCCTAACTGCACAAAGGAACAATTAATTCCATTGCAACGTACATAAACGAATATGCAAATTGTACATCTAAGCAATACCTATTGTATGAGCGTAAACTCTCCAAAATTTAGTCTTAACTTAATGCGAAAACATACATATTTCAAGTAAATAAAAATTTGCTTTGTAACAACTTACAATTTTTATCACTATTGTTTTGTTTTTAAATAAATATGTACCTACTATTAAAACCACTAACAACTAAAATAAGAAATTTAATTCAAGCCTTAGGGGGCGATCGGCATGCCTCAACTTTCTGTGATTGGCCTGAAATTTTGGACAACACATTTTTTCATGAATATTCACTAATATTGAGGGTGCGACCAAACAAAATCCGATAAATTAAAATAAGGGCCACCCTAGCGTGCCCACATGTTATTTTACGACGTTCATTGTGAAACAATTGCGTTCAACAGTGAGTATTATTATTGTGGTTAATTTAACTTAAATTGTTATGATGTCTGAAGATAAATCTACATTTATTTTAAATAGTTTCCCGGAGCCTGGAAAGAAGTCAAGGTAGTGTTCATACCGAAAGCAGGCAGAGCCTCTCATGCTAAACCTGGAAATTTTAAGCCTATCACCCCTTCATCCTTTCTACTTAAGACTCTGGAAAGACTCCTGGAGACTTATATAAGACAATCGATTAACCCAGCTCTGTTATGTAATGCGCAACATGCCTACAGCAAGGGCAGATCCACGGAGACTGCCCTCCACACGCTAGTCTCAAAAATTAAGCAATCACTAGAAGCAAAGGAATTTGCATTAGTAGCATTCTTGGACATAGCAGGGGCGTTCACCAATGTCATCCTGTTTGCCATTACCTCGGCTCTGACGGACCTGCGGGTGTGATCTTATAGAAACTGCCCAGCTAAAAGAGAGCTAGTCCTCTTTACCAGGCGATACAAAGTACCGGCTTTTATACCACCCAAACTCGATGGCTCACGCCTGGAAATTAAAAGCACTGCGAAGTATCTTGGAGTAGTTCTTGACAGCAAAGTGCCCAGGAATTAATACACAATGGAACGCATCAAGAAAGCCACCAAAGCACTCTTCACATGTAAAAAGGCGATCGGTGTATCGTGGGGCTTCTCACCTAAGATAGTGCACTGGATCTACACTTCCACTGTTCGCCCGATTCTGCTTTACGGAGCCCTAGTGTTGTGGCCTACCCTCGATAAGACACCAGCGCTCAGGCAACTTCAAAAGGTACAAAGGAGTGCAGAGCTATGCATAAGTGGAGCTCTTTGTTCCTCCCCGACCGAAGCTCTTAACGCGGTCCTACATCTGCCCCCGCTTGATCTGGTAGCTCGGAAAATAGACACTATAGCAGCCTTAAGACTTAGAGAGCCAGGCTTCTAGACTTATGGTCCATCAGGCCATTCGACAATCCTAGCCACATTCGGTATCTAGCAAGAATACCCAAGGAGGAAAGACAGGTCTTTATCCAGCATTATAGAATACAACTCATATGGGTGCCTGGACACCGAGATATTGAGGGCAACTGCAAAGCTGACGAACTGGCGAGGAATGGTACGACCACCCCCATCCTTCCGGGGAAGGACATGGTAGGTATACCAATGGCCACTTTCAAACTACATGCAAGGAATAGCACCGTACAAGCAGCAAACGGGCGCTGGAGAAACCTCTCCTCCTGTATAACGGCTAGGCTTACATGGCCTGCCTACAATAAAAAACGTACCCCTGCACTCTTAGGGTTAGAACGCACCGAGGTATCTATTCTTACAAGAATTCTTACAGGTCACTGTCTAATCGGCACACAATGCCTCGAGATTGCGAGTGAACGCGCCAGATTACTGTCGCTGCAGCAGATGCGAAGAAGAGGAAAGACTGTACAGCACCTTATATGCGAGTGCCCGGCACTCAGCAGAAGACGGCTACAGACGTTCGGAAAGCCCTCTATACAAGGCCTTGCAGAGGTATAGGAAATCAATATAAGAGCACTATTGAAATTGGTCACGTTAACGAATTGGTTAGATCCCAAGTAAGCGCCGCAACATCATAGGGAAACAAAGATTGCGTATGGTATCACAGNCTTGCAGAGGTATAGGAAATCAATATAAGAGCACTATTGAAATTGGTCACGTTAACGAATTGGTTAGATCTCAAGTAAGCGCCGCAACATCATAGGGAAACAAAGATTGCGTATGGTATCACAGTGGGCCTTTAGTTGACCTAAGTGTAAGGGGGATTCACTCTCCCTAGCCATCTCAACCTAACCTAACCTAAATAGTTTCAACTTAGTAGAATATAACTTAAGTAATAGTATCAATAATCGGAAATATTGTATTTTATTAGCGATTGTTTTGTCCACGCAGTTCCACGTTACATTACTACATAGTCGTGTTTTAAAGCAGTGGTTTTCAAACTGTGGGTCATGGTCCCCTGGTGGGTCGCGGCACCCTTTCTCGGCGGTCGCGAGCTTAATGAAATAACCTGCATTATTTGTTTAAAAATATCGCTTCTTGTAAATTTTTTGGGTGCTAGCACGTCAATATTTCGAGCTGAATGGAACTTTGAGGTTATATTATGAGAAGAACAAACATTTTTCTGCTTATTTCTACTTAGGGAATCATTTTATAGTACTTTTCGCCTTCAAAATTCATTTTCGTTTGTTGCAATTAAATTTTTTTGTCGAGATATACCAGTTTTAATGAGCAGTACCTATTGGTATTACTAACTTCGTAAGTATAAGTCATCATCGTAATTTTACTTTACTGCACATTAAAACTGGTAAAAATCGAAGAAGAAAAATCGAGTCATAACAAACGAAAATGAGTTTTAAAGAGATTCAGTAGTACCAAATAATTTTTTACAGGGACCGTAAATAGCAGTTATTTTTTTCTACAGTTAAACTTGGCCAGATATTTTTTAAGTACGAAATAAAAGTCATTCCGGATAGTGAATAAACCGATTATCAAATTAAAAAAATGNCTACAGTTAAACTTGGCCAGATATTTTTTAAGTACGAAATAAAAGTCATTGCGGATAGTGAATAAACCGATTATCAAATTAAAAAGATTTGCTACCAAATGAAAGAAGTCTTAAATAGTTTTTAAATAAAAATAACTAACGAAGGTTACCACTTCTATTTATATTTTTTTTAATAATTTAATACAAAAGAAATGCATATACCTGACCCAAAGTTTGTTGTATGGTAATTAAAAAACATTTTTTATTGAAATATTTTTGACCAGCTGGCTTTCCGCTGGCTTTCCTCGTTTAAGCATTTCCGTTTTAAAGCTATTTTCGTCCTCTTTCAGTTGATGCCAACTTGTTTAATTTGGATAAGCAGTTTGTTTATTATTAGGAAAAGACTTTTATATTCCACTTAAAAATATCTGGCCAAGTTTAACCGTTGAAAAAAAGTAACTGTTATTTACGGTCCCTGATTTCTTATGTAGAAATGAGCAAAAAAAAAATTTTTGTTTTCAGAACATAATCTCAAATGTCGCCAAAAGCCGTGTTTTGGAACTTTGAGCGATTCTGCGACCGGATTAAGATTCAGGACCAGAAAATTTACAAGGAACAATGTGTTTCACTCAGGTGGTAGAATTTTCTTGAACTGTATTACTATCTAAACAAATTCACATATTCAGATTCTTCTTGAAAAATATGTTAAATTTCGCTCTCAATTCAACAACTCTTATCCACACATTTCCTTTTGATAACCACTTCACCTCTGTGTGATAAAGATTTTAATGGAGAACGCCCATGTCTTCATACCCCATTCGAAACATTTTTTTTTTATATCTAGGAGGTCGACACATTTGTCGGAAGTCATTTTGGGGTCGCGGCTTTACATTTTGAAAACCACTGTTCTAGAGAATGGAGCTTTGATACTATTACTGCATAAAAATTAGCTAGGGATAGCTGCGAATCGGCTTTTAATGACCAATAACTAAGATATATTTTAAAAAAATATATTTTTTTCTTTAGATACATATTTTGTCGTTTATAAGCAGTTTCTATTACCTTGTTTATGCCGCCACATAACGCGCTTTGACCCAGTTCGCTGTGATTCAAAACGAATGCATAAACCAAATTTCAAAACGCTCAGAAATTCAAAAGTGTTTTGACTCGAATTTGTTTTCAAACCATTTTTTATTTCTCACATCGGTTAGAAAACACGTATAAACGAATCATTCGTTTGAAGCGAAGTGAAAATAGGCTGATTTTCTTTATAAATCCTGATTTAAATTTTAATCAATATTATATTAAATTCGTATTACGGTTTGCTTCCATTTCTGTCAACCGTGCAAATTATTTATTAAAGAAATGTCGTATAAAAACAGCAGATTTTGTTTACATTTGACTACGGCTTCATTGGGTGCGCTACACAGTGGGACGTCCACATATAAGCTGCGGCCAAAAGTAGTAACCGTGCTAGAAATTCGCTGACAATTCGTATTTGCTCTGTTTGGCACTTAGGAATGAAGAAATGTGGAAAATGGTAAAATTCAACGCACTACCACGCCCACAGATCTTGTGGGCGGAAATAATAAATGTTATCCGATTTTGTTGAAATTCAGAGCATATGCTGGTTTTAACGATAAAAGCTTGAATTTGAAAGATCATCAAAATCGGTTTAAATTATCATCCAGTAATTCTAGAAAAAAGGGAAAAATTAAAAAAAAAATAATGATCTTCTTTGATGAAATTTAGTGTGCCCTGCTCGTTTAAGCTAAATTTTCCAACTTGGAAGATAATAAAGAATTTCTAATTATGGCGCCTACCTCCTACACAACTTTTTTGGCTCCAAGTACTAAATTTTATGAATTTTGGAGAAAATTAACAGGCACATTTATTTTATTTCTAAAGAAGTTCCTATTTCTTCATATAAAAAATGACAAAACGAAAACATTTACAATACCTGCATACTAAATTATGTGCACGCTATGTATTTACGCTGAAACTTTCAATTTTACCTACTTTTTATAAAACAACAGCTGAGCTAAGGCAAGCAGGACTCTTGCCATCGAAAACGGATCTCGTCCAGAGAAGTGCCCATTTTTGGCTGAACGTTGATTGTGATTAATACATTGGCGAGCCATTAATATCTACACTTTCTTTAATTTCCACTTTATATTGCATATTATTCATTATTTTATGTACATATCAGAGTCATTCCTTTCAGCTCTACAATAAAAATTTAATAAATCTTACAGGAGGTGGGTCTATAAAAGGAAGAATACCCTGCAGGGAAACCGCGGACTATTGAATCAAATTTCTAGTTCCGTACTAGGTATTTATCGCCCAAAAANATCTTACAGGAGGTGGGTCTATAAAAGGAAGAATACCCTGCAGGGAAACCACGGACTATTGAATCAAATTTCTAGTTCCGTACTAGGTATTTATCGCCCAAAAAGAACTAGGCCGATAGGAACTAGATCCCCACCAGTCCGAAATCGGCGAAAAGTGGTACTTTTAAAAAACTAATTTTTTCAGTTTTTTTCACTAGAAATCGATATCTAAAGTGACGAATTTAGAAATGGTTCGAAATTATAGAAAAAGAGATGCAGAACGAACCAGATCTTATTTGTCGAATTTAGAACTAGTTCGGAACTATCGAAAAAGGGATGCAGCGGGGGGCTTGTTTACTTTACATACATATGTGTTCGGCGGCTTTTTCGTTCAAATACGCTTCTATTCTGCACTTCGCAGATGCTTTTTCATAGCTTGGTAATACAAAATCAAAATTTGTGTTAACATTTCAACATCTTGGGACCGTCTGGAATATAACAGCGAGAACCTGTGCAAACTCAGCTACAGCTAAATGTATGTAAACGTACATTCGTTATAATCATTCAAACAAATTTAATTTCAAATTGAAAACACATTTCTTTCAAAATAACTTAAAATCGCAAACACGGAAGAACCAAAAAGATTGAAAAACCATAATACTTTTTTCTTTCGTCTGTCGATTTTAGAACTGGTTCGGAACTATAGAATATAGGAGGAGTTCGGAACTATTAAAAAAAGGATGCAGCAGGGGGCAATTGGCACTTCCTAGGACATCGCCATGTTAAATTCGCCAGTTGCTTGCATGCAAAAAAGATTTATCGCGAACCCGTACTGGGTCTAAATGTACTAGAAGAGCACCAGTTCAGAACTAGAGACTTTGCCCACAGGGTAGAAGCTGAACTCGCAGTTCTTCGCAGCTGGAACTATTTGAGATATGACCGGCATATTTAATGTTTACTTGTCCTAAGTATAATTTAGCTTGCTTCCTAGGTAATTTTTAAATATACCTTCTTAAAGTAAGCACTATAAAAATTTTACACTCACAAAATTATGTAGAATTTCAAAGTAAACTGTTTTATACATTTCAAAGATTTATAAAAACTAGAGTGCCAGTTACTGTCGAAATTCGACAGTTTTTCTAGTTTTAGAAGCCTTGGAGAGGTTTTCTAACTTTACACGTAGCAAAACTTATTCGGTACAAATTAACTAACCGGAAAATCTTCTGCTAAAACGTAACTAATTTTTATACCCGAGCGCACTTGTGCACAAGGGTATTATAACTTTGTTCACATAACGGTTGTTTGTAACAGACAAAACGAATCGAGATAGATATAGACAAATGTATACATAAATGATCAGAATGAAAAGAGAAATCGATTAAGCAGTGACTGTCTGTCCGTCCGTCCGTC
>NW_016161769.1:0-18571 GCF_001687245.7 Rhagoletis zephyria | reverse complement strand
AAAAATGACAAAACGAAAACATTTACAATACCTGCATACTAAATTATGTGCACGCTATGTATTTACGCTGAAACTTTCAATTTTACCTACTTTTTATAAAACAACAGCTGAGCTAAGGCAAGCAGGACTCTTGCCATCGAAAACGGATCTCGTCCAGAGAAGTGCCCATTTTTGGCTGAACGTTGATTGTGATTAATAGATTGGCGAGCCATTAATATCTACACTTTCTTTAATTTCCACTTTATATTGCATATTATTCATTATTTTATGTACATATCAGAGTCATTCCTTTCAGCTCTACAATAAAAATTTAATAAATCTTACAGGAGGTGGGTCTATAAAAGGAAGAATACCCTGCAGGGAAACCACGGACTATTGAATCAAATTTCTAGTTCCGTACTAGGTATTTATCGCCCAAAAAGAACTAGGCCGATAGGAACTAGATCCCCACCAGTCCGAAATCGGCGAAAAGTGGTACTTTTAAAAAACTAATTTTTTCAGTTTTTTTCACTAGAAATCGATATCTAAAGTGACGAATTTAGAAATGGTTCGAAATTATAGAAAAAGAGATGCAGAACGAACCAGATCTTATTTGTCGAATTTAGAACTAGTTCGGAACTATCGAAAAAGGGATGCAGCGGGGGGCTTGTTTACTTTACATACATATGTGTTCGGCGGCTTTTTCGTTCAAATACGCTTCTATTCTGCACTTCGCAGATGCTTTTTCATAGCTTGGTAATACAAAATCAAAATTTGTGTTAACATTTCAACATCTTGGGACCGTCTGGAATATAACAGCGAGAACCTGTGCAAACTCAGCTACAGCTAAATGTATGTAAACGTACATTCGTTATAATCATTCAAACAAATTTAATTTCAAATTGAAAACACATTTCTTTCAAAATAACTTAAAATCGCAAACACGGAAGAACCAAAAAGATTGAAAAACCATAATACTTTTTTCTTTCGTCTGTCGATTTTAGAACTGGTTCGGAACTATAGAATATAGGAGGAGTTCGGAACTATTAAAAAAAGGATGCAGCAGGGGGCAATTGGCACTTCCTAGGACATCGCCATGTTAAATTCGCCAGTTGCTTGCATGCAAAAAAGATTTATCGCGAACCCGTACTGGGTCTAAATGTACTAGAAGAGCACCAGTTCAGAACTAGAGACTTTGCCCACAGGGTAGAAGCTGAACTCGCAGTTCTTCGCAGCTGGAACTATTTGAGATATGACCGGCATATTTAATGTTTACTTGTCCTAAGTATAATTTAGCTTGCTTCCTAGGTAATTTTTAAATATACCTTCTTAAAGTAAGCACTATAAAAATTTTACACTCACAAAATTATGTAGAATTTCAAAGTAAACTGTTTTATACATTTCAAAGATTTATAAAAACTAGAGTGCCAGTTACTGTCGAAATTCGACAGTTTTTCTAGTTTTAGAAGCCTTGGAGAGGTTTTCTAACTTTACACGTAGCAAAACTTATTCGGTACAAATTAACTAACCGGAAAATCTTCTGCTAAAACGTAACTAATTTTTATACCCGAGCGCACTTGTGCACAAGGGTATTATAACTTTGTTCACATAACGGTTGTTTGTAACAGACAAAACGAATCGAGATAGATATAGACAAATGTATACATAAATGATCAGAATGAAAAGGGAAATCGATTAAGCAGTGACTGTCTGTCCGTCCGTCCGTCCGTCTGTGCACACGATAACTCGAGTAAAAATTGAGATATCTTAACGAAACTTGGTACGTGCCCTTATTTCTGGCGTAGGACGGATGGGATGGAAAATGGGCAAAATCGCACAATAACCACGCCTACCACCCATATAACGGTAATTTTCAGAAATACGAAAACTGCGATAGTTTAGAAACTACTGAAGATTGTTCACTCAAAATCGATATTTACAATAAGTTTTAGACGAAAAATAAGAATATTATAAATTTTTGGAAAATGGGCGTAGCCACGCCAACTTATGGTTACATGTGTATATCTTGGTAACCGCTGCACCAATTTCTTCCAAACTCGGTACAGTTGTTAACTTTGGTATAACCTACAAAGATTTAAAAAATCGGACAATAACCACGCCTACATCCCATATAACGGTAATTTAGAGTAATACGAAATCTTCTATAAATCAGTAATTATTAAAGCTAATTTATTCAAAATTGATGCTTCCAACAACAAGAATTACGTTTAGAATAAAATTTTGGAAAATGGGCGTGGCACCGCCCACTTATGATTACACATATGTATCTCGGTAACCGATCTACCAATTTGTACCAAACTCGGTATGGTTATTGTGCTTGCCACCTAGAAGCAAAACGTTGAAAATTATTGAAATCGGACTAAAATTGAGGCCGCCTTTCATATAACGGTAAATTTCAGAACTGCTTGAAACTTCAAAATTTCGAAATTTAAGGACTCTAATTTACTCAAAATTGATACGCCCCAACTTACCGTGTAGCGGTAGCTTTCGGAAAGGTGAAATTCATATATTAAACACTTGCGCCGGGTATTTAATTTTCGGCTCCGCCCGAACCTAGACTTTCTTACTTGGTATTTATCTGAGAAGGTCTTTGGAGGACTTCGGCATGACTTGGAATTGACCCGATACATTCAAGTTTATCGATAAATTTCAATGATTTGATACATATCGATAATTCGATGAATTTCAAGAACACTAAAATTCGATAACTCAACAAAATTCGTTAACTCGACCAATTTCGATAACTGTGAAATTCGATGGCTCGATGAATTTTGATAACTCAAAAATGTAAAAACTTTGGATACCTTTATAAATTTTTACTTTTGACATCTCCACATTTTTCGAAAACTATCTAAACATTTTGATAACTCGTTACACTCTGTTAAGACGATTAATTTCGATAAGCAGTGATAAATCGATAAGCTTATATAACCTAGAAATTTCGATAAATCGATATATTTTGAAAAATCCATAAACTTCGCTTCGTTGAACTAACCAATTTCAGTAGATCAATAATTATCGATAACTCTGTAAGTTGAAAGAACTCTATGCATTACGACACCTCGATAAATTTCGTTAAGTCTATAAATAATTATAATTCAATAAATATCGATAACTTGATACATTTCTTTAACTTGACAAATTTCGTTAATCCCACAGTTTTTATAGCTCGATAACTATCCGTAAATTTGGACAACTAAGTTTCTGTGTCTATAAATTTCGACAACTCAGTAAACATTGATCAGTTTGAATAATTCGATACGTTGCGATAACTTAATAAGCATGGATAAATTTCGATAGTTATAAACTGCGGTGATTCGATAAATTTCAGTAACCTTTATGGCTGATTTTATTTCGATTCCTATCGGGAAATTTCAATTCAGTTAACCTAATTTTTATGTATTTCTCATTGTCTCCATTTTCGCCTTTATCTCAATTTTCGTCTTTATCTTCACTTTTGCTTTTTTTGTTTTCATCGTTATCACTTTTTTCTTCATCTTCATATTTATCTTTATTTCAAAGTTTAATTTCAAATACGAAGTAAAACAAAATGCGAAACAGCTTGAATTGAACAGGTTGCAAAAACAACCATACACAAATATGGAAATTTATAAATGACGATTTTCAACCAATTTCGAAACTATAAAAACTCTCCTCATCTACAGAAAATTACCTTTCCAATGGTGTTTTTGGTTTTGAAATGGGTAACTTTACCTTGGTCTTCATCTTTGTTTTTATCTTTCACATCTTTGCTTATATCTTTCTTTTTCTATTCACGTAGATGAGGTGCGATGACGTGATAAGATGTGACGTGATTTTATGTGATGTGATAGGATGTCATGTCATGTGTTGCCATATCCTCTGATGTCATGTCATATGATGTCATAAGATATGATGTCATATCATATGATGCCATGCCATATAATGTGGTGTCATATCATATAAGGTCATGTCACGTGATATCGTGTGATGTGATATCATGTTATGTGATGTAATATCATGTGATGTCTCTTCATATAATGTAATAGAATGTGATGTGATGTCATGTAATGTGATCACATCCCATGTTCCGATTAGTATATCGATAACCCTGTTGATAACTGTGTCGATAAAAATACAGATAACAATATTTATAAACATATAGAAAAATACAACGATTGCAAAATGGATTAATTCATCGATAAATATAATAATCATCAGTATTGATTATTGTACATATCGTTAACAAAAATGACTAAATCGATAAAAAAATTAATTATTTAATCGATTATTATACCGATAACAATATCCATTATTGCATCGATAACAATATCGATTATTATATTGATTATTATATCGATTACAATAGCGGTTATTTAATCAATAAGAGTATCGATAACAATATCGATTATTTTATCGATAGCAATTTCGATTATTATATCGAGAAAAATATCGAGTTTTATATCGATAACAATATCGATATCATCCTCATCCTTTTCTTCATATTTATCTTTATTTTTGCACCTTCTTCACCTTTACCTTAAAGTGTTTAGATTTACTTTGATCTTCGTTTTTGCCCGTACCTCTAGGCATCTTGTTTTTATTCTCAAACCGCTAAACTGCTGAGAATCATTTCCATGTGCATTATTCCCCTTGAATTCGACAATTTACTCCCAACCAACCAACTGCCGCTAAAGAAGTTTCACCTCACTAAATTCAAGAAATGTTCTTACCCTTTCAGTTACCCTAATTCTTATGTATTTGTCATTGTCTCCATTTTCGTCTTTATCTTCACTTTTGCCTTCTTTTTTATCTTTATTTCAAAGCTTAATTTCAAATGTGTAGTGAAACAACAGGCGAAACATGTCAAATTGAACATGTTGCAGCAACATCTATACACAATTCGAAAATGTTCAAACGACGGGTTTCGCCGTAATTTTCAACCAATTGTGAAACCATAAAAACTCATTTACCAACGGTGTTCTTGGCTTTGAAATCGGTTCGGTAGAATCGCCAAACGGACGGAGACAAAATTTATGTTAGCGTATTAATATATAGATTTTAAACAATGTTTGACCACAGATATGTTCAAAAACTGCTCATCATTCAGATTGGATTTATATATATCCGCACAAGTGGAAAAATTAATTCAAATTAATTGCGACAAAATCAAAATTTTTTTCTTAATTTTTTTTTTCGCATTGCTCCTACTTTAAGCTCGTGTCATGATTTCAAATATGCATATTTATTAAAAATTCTTTGGTTTGGTTAGTGGTATTTGCTATCATCGTCTTCTTGTTGTTATACTTCCTTGTATTGCGCTATAGCAGGTCTTAAGAAATAGATTGTTCTTTTGGAATGTTCTTGCGTAAGTATAAACAAGGTATACGTTTCAGAGTCACCAACTGGTTCCTGTTATGTAGTAGTGACTCGCAAATATTTATTTGCTAAGGTGCATCGACAAACTGTTATGAATTTTGAAATCAAATCCCTTAGCATCTCACACCTTCTCTGATGAACAAATAACAGATATCAAGCACAAATTTTAACAATCAATATAAAGTTCTGTTCATATGAAGGTGGATAATACCAGATAGAAAAAAAGAAGCTTTTAAAATTTTGGGAAGTTACAGGGGGAGAAAATAGTTGTCAGTACTTTTAGAAAAAATGCTCTTCTTAGTGGTAAGTTCTAGTACAAATGTGGCTCTAATGATTTTCATAAAATTTTGTTCGATTTTTTAATTTAAAGGTTATGTAGACAGGTGTTACCTCTAAGGATATTCGTACAAATTGGCCACATATTCGAAATTATTCATAAGCTAAATAAAGCATCATATTGGGTATCATGTGAAAGGTATTTTAAAAATTCCCAATTCGGAGATTTTTTTTACAGGGTTGCCACCTATCTTCCATCTTATATTGATTTAATTTATTGTTTAAAAATTAAGATGCAATTTTACTATTCGTGGGTACTAAAAGAAAGCTCTTAAACAATGCTTGGCCTATGTAGTAAGTGTTATCCCTTAGCATATTAGTTTAAGGGTGACATTTATTTTCGTTTTTACAAAATTTAGCCAAACCAATTAATATGGATATCAAAAGAAAGGTATTTTTGAGAACTTTAATCCAGAAATATTTTCGATGAGGGTTGTCACACATTCTTTTCTTAATAAAAAATTGTGTCTTATTCCCCTAACTAAAGTTGTAATTTGATTTTTAAACAGGTGGAGGGTTACCACACGTTGTTTAGAAATAAATCATTTCGATTGATACCCATATTGTAGTAATTCATTTAACTTATTTGTATTTAATTTTTTAACGCGTGGTAACTCTTTTCATGTTCTAACCCAGATATAAACCTCCTCCTCGCCGATACGAATACGTATGTAGGTATGCGTGTTTCTGCAACCGGACCACGGCAACATAGAGTCTATCGATGCCAAACTTTAAGCAACTTTAGTTTCGTTGTTTTGCTGGAATAATTACACTGGTTTACAGCAAAAATGTTCTCTGGATGCCACTATCCAAAATCGAGTTAATTTTCTTTTTCTATGGATATGTTTTCGAGATATTTGCAATTAACCGTAACTCAGCTGAAAGCAAAAATTGGTTCCATTTAATCACGTATATCTTACGAACAAATTCAAAAAAATACGGCAAATGAAAGCCAAAGAAATCTCCATAACTCGTATATACATCACTTTCCGATAGGGCTTATAGTTTTTGACCAATTAATTAATCATTCCAGCTTGTTTTATATTTTTTAATGAAAAAATTATAAAAATCAAACTAGCAGAAGAAAAATTAAAAAAAATAACAGGTTCTGTGTTCATGTGTTCATGTGTACTAAAGCCTGGTCTGTTAAAAAAAAAGTAACTGCGCCTGGGCCACACTGGAGAAGTGAAACTTACGTTACATACATATCTATTTTGTCTCATAACCAATATACATATGTACATACATACATCTGCTTTTGCTTAAGGTTATATTTTTTGTCTTTTTTCTATCTAGATCCCTACCTCTACCCCTGTTCGTTCTAATTACATTTATATTATTCCCTGCAGTGAAAAATTATCAATTGTTAAAACTAACCAACTTATAGTTAGCTTTTTGGCGAGATTTCGATTAATACCTCACTTTTAATAAGCTATGACAAAACCAACTTAAAGTGAATTGTAAAGTCGTGCAGGAGTCATGCAGACGCAATCGGGAGTTGGTTTTCTTTACAAGTTTCTATTAAATATCCTCATACAAAAATTACTTTTAATACACTTTTTTTCTGAACTTCGCAGATTCTTTTTCATATTCAGGACAAATAAAAGGAAGATCGAAATTTTATACTATCATTTTGAAGTTATGTCTGACGGTGTTCGAATATGGGGCCACCCAGAGCAGAATATGTAAACAAATATGAAATGTAATAAAATAAAGTAAATAAATAAGTAAATAAAAAAGTAAAAAACAAAAAAATATTTTGTTTTTCTTATTGATATTTTATGTCCAAAATTAGTTTGTTACAAGTTAGTTGACATGTAATGCAGAGGTATCCAGGTCTGACTTTTTTGCGGCCATCGCCCCACAAAAATAGTTAGCTTTTTTCGAACAAAATACACAGTTAATAGTTAGCACTAGTGTTCCCGTAAACAGACTAAAGTTAGGTATAAGCTAACGTCACTCCCTGCAGGGTTCTGTTTTCCTTTATCTTCATTTTTATCTTTATACTCTATCGATAACAAAATCGTTAGTAACATCCAATAAAATATCCATAACAAAACCGATAAAAATATCGATAACAAAACCGATGAAAAATTCGATAAAACTGTCGATAGCAAAATAGATAATAATATAGGTAGCAAAATCTATTAGAACCTCGATAAAAATATCGATAAAAATATCCATAAACAAATCGATAAAAATATCCATAACTGTTTAAGCGACTTATGCATTTCCCGCATAAACCAAGAACAGCGAACACCCACACGCATTTATATTGCATTTCCCGCATAAAGGCTCTGTTATGCATACTTGGCATTGCATGCACTGCTATACCATTTTTACGTAGAAATCAAAAACCAACAGACTTTTACGTATGTAATACTGTGCGTTGGGTAACCGCTTACACGCGAAGCTCATTTAACAGATTCCTTATGTGACAACTCTCAAGCAATGCCAAGTATGCATAACGGAGCCTTAAACCAAGTGCAGCTAACACACACACGCATTTGTATTGCACTCCCGCTCAAAACCAAGTGCAGCGAACACACACACGCACTTGTGTTTAAAAGCAATTCGCTCGTTCTTAATTGGGTATGCATTTTTTATGCAATTCTCAAATATCTCTTCGCTGAACTTACAGTGGCTACACACGACGAACATATCCGCGCACATGTACGCCAACATGCTCGCTGTCGTTTGCTACAGACGGCGAGCGGCTCATAAGTGATTTTGTACTCAAAGCGTAAACATGGAAAGGAAAGACGCGGATGATGCAATTGAAATACTTATGACTTAGGGTTTTTTATATGTGTGTAACTTAAATTTATTTATTNTTGCATTCCCCGAAATGAAACGAAGAAGCGAGATAAATAAAATATTGTAGGACATTCTACTTTGCATTACTGGCAATGCCTAAAAGAAGCGAAAAAATTCGAAGGCATTATAACGCTATGCCTTCTAGAACCCGTTACCACTAAAAGCGATTACCGATTTTTTGCTGGGGTGTAGCCACTGTTAGTGAAGTGATAAGTCGCTGGCATTTTCAGCTATGGTCAACGCTACACCAGCTTGGCTATCACACGATGCTTTAAGCATCACTCTCACTCCACTCCCGAAGTACTTTTGGTATGGTAGTAAGCTACTTGATGTGCATCTATACACCACACGGGCTCATTGAGCTCGATACATAAACACTCGCAAAGGTAATTCCTACCTCCTCCACTACTCTCAGTGCACGGACTTCGAAAAAATTAATATTGGTCGATTTGACATACAAAAATTGGAAGAAGTTGGTACATTTGTTTAAAAGAAACATTATTATATAGTTTTTACTCATTTAGGATAAATGAAAGCTAATTAAGTTAAGATGGTATTACCAAAGCAGCTGAATTTTCGCCTTGGGGATTTTTAATGTTAAAATTATGTATTTGTTGTAATTCTTGTTGTCATTATGGGTCAGGGTTGCCACTGACAAAAAAAATGTTTACAATCCAATTGAAAAAAATCTACCAAATCTGGGAAATATCTACCAATAACTTTTTTATAATTATTTTAATAAAAACTATAGTTTTGTTATTTTTTTATTTATTTTAATTAAAACTATAGTTTTTTTTTTTTTTTTTTTTAGTTATTTCAATAAGAATTAAAATTGTTTTTAAGAACTTTTTATTTAACTAGTTATACGGTATTTGAGTCATATTATTGGCATATTCTCAGTTTCCTTCAACCAAAAGCGGAAGTGATGAAACTAAAGGCAACAATGAAACTTCATTATTTGAAAAACTTCAACTCGAGTTATTATAGACAAATACAGTGACTCAAAAAAGTGATTTTTTTTTAATATTCGCAATATTTTTCGAGTAAAATTTTTTTATTGCTTTAACTAAATCCAAAAAAATCGAGGATTCAAACTATATACAACATATAGAAAAATTCCAAAAATGTTCACCTAAATTTCGAATCTTTTACTCTGAATTTTTAGAACAATTTAGGGTATGGAGTTTTAAAGCAAATACTATTTGAGTATAGCCAACAATGTGCTGCTTAGAATTCCCTTTGATTTTTTTTCCATTGATAAAAAATGGCGTTGATTTATTTTTTTTTGCGAACAATCATAGTGCGTAATTACATACCTGTCAATTTTTTCTTTATATTTAAATAATCATTTAAAATATTTAGGCAATCAAAAGCTCCTCGGGATTCCAGTAAAATTAGTTTTGAATGGAGCGCGATATGTTCGCCTTACATCGATATACATTTATACGTATGTAATTATATAAAAAGCATGCAAAGAAATTTATAATATATTTAAAGATAACTACGAAAACTAAATCGGGAACGGAAAGTCCATCAAAAATCTACCTTTTTACCAACCCAAATTTTTTCTACCAATTTTGGAAACAATTTACCAAAGTGGCCACCCTGGTCACGGTCAGTGTTGCCAGGTCTTCGGCATGAAAAAACGTCCCTTTTGGTCTGAAAAAACGTCATTTCCTACCCAAAAACGTCTTTTTCAAATGTATGCACAGTGAATTGCTCTTATTAAACTTTTATTTTATACAAAGGTACATTAGTATTTACGTAAGGTATATCATTTCTACAGAGCACATTTAAAATTCATTGTTAACTGCTTTCAGAACGTTATATAAAAATCATTTTATACATACACTTATGATCAGCTGATTAAGTCATCAACATTTTGATCGATTGTGGCTGTATTTCTTTTGTTTATTTAATGTTTATTATTTTTCCATAAAAGCCTAGCTTTTTATATAACAAACAAAATATAAATCCACATTTCACAAACTTTGTGCAAAAATTATATAAAGTTGGCAAAATTTTAGCTAGATTTTCACCTTTTTATTCAGATTTTTAGGAATTTTTTTGAGTATGCTATCAAGACTATTAAATTCCAAGGTAACAATGTGCAAGTTTTAAGTTGCTAAAGAATCGCGTTGATTTTTAATAATTTTTTTTCTTGTAGCATTTGGTTAGGTAATCGGTTGTCGAAAATGCTAAATAACGGTCTAAGAAGGAACATAGCAATATTTCAGCCGTTTTTGCGTTCATTACATTTTTACGGCAGTCTTAAAAGAGTCGCCTACTTTTTTCTGACTTTTTATGCTGCTACAGCTTTTTTGGTGCTTTTGCGAGCATGCGTGTTGCAATTGATTGACTCTTCCGGATTTGACTTTTAATGTGCAATTGCAAACATTGCAATAAGCCTCGTAACCTCAAGTGTTTACAAAACCAGCCTTTGAACGCGGGATCGTTAGTCCAAAAATCCAAAAAAGTGCGCGTACGCTTGGTTTGCATCATAGTTAAGTCATCTCTGTCCAAAGAATAAATATCTTTTGTAGAAAAGTTCTGCGAAGAAAAGCTTGTAAAGATTTGTTAAGAAAATAATTCAAAATTAGTTCTACTTACAAGAATTAGTAACAGAGAAAAATTACTGGGAAGTTCAAAAACGTAATTTTTTACACAAAAAACGTCAACAACAGGACAACAAACAGGATACAAAAAACGTCCAAATGACGTTAAAAACGTCAACCTGGCAACGCTGGTCACGGTTGCCAGCTTTTGCATTCTTGAAACCGGGACATCAAGTTCAACTGTATTTTTGAAAATTTTCTATTTAAACTAAGAAAACAGTATAAAATTTTATAGATAACAATTTCCACAATACAAAATTTCAATGTTAACACTTTTAAATAATTTTAAATATAAATTAAAGTTAAAATAAAAGTCACACCAAATCAGAAATTTCTATAAACATATGTATTTAGCACGGGAAGTTTTTCATAATGTAAAAACATAGTTCATACTACAACAAAAACATAAAAATTATCTAAACTCAAGAAAATTCAATAACTTTGCCTACGAGTTGACACTGTTGTATAACTAAGTGCCAGTTTGAAGTTGGTAAAAAATTGCGTTGATTTTTGTCAGTTTCTTCCAAACAAAAAATTGTCGAACACAATTTGTGTACTCGTCTTGTATAAGTAGCCACGGCTTGAATTCTTTGTTTAAAATCCATTCGTACCTAAAATTTTTTGACTTTATTGTTGATCAAATAGCATATGTAAAATATACATATGTACATAAATGTATGTACATTAGGCTGGGTCAATTTTGATATTAATAAATCGCATGGTATTTCCTGAATCTTCAGATAGTTCTAAGATAGAGTATAGAAGAAACACTGGCTCGGAAATGAGTTTCGAGTGGACTTGACACGTTTTCACCTTTAGTTAGCGAAATACATGTGTTTTGTGAATTTTTAACTTAAAAGAATAACAAACATTAAAAAGAAACAATTTTTATATTTT
The DNA here is from genome assembly GCF_001687245.7 of Rhagoletis zephyria. Classification (NCBI taxonomy): domain Eukaryota; kingdom Metazoa; phylum Arthropoda; class Insecta; order Diptera; family Tephritidae; genus Rhagoletis; species Rhagoletis zephyria. The sequence continues at coordinate 6,548 of NW_016161769.1, read as the reverse complement.
AAGGACAAAAACTCGATATGAAGGCGTCTAGGACTTACTACTGATTTTTGCCATTTTTTTTTGCTGATAGTGCCTCCTTCATACAAAAATGACTTTTTTTCAACAAAAAATGATGAAAATCGATGGTAAATCTTAGGTAATTGCACTTTATTTTAATAAAATTTAATGTACCATGAAACTATGTACTCTAAATCTTTCTTAGAAATCCATATGAAAAGGTTTAAATTTTTACAAAAGTTTGCTAATTTTTTTCAATATTGTACAAAGTTTGAAACTTAGATTTATACGATTTTTGTTAACGAGTAAACCAAATCTTTACAAAAAATAACCTAAATTAAATTATGAGAAAATATATTAATAAAACTTGTCAATATGTGGTGCGTTTATAATTTTGACACGGATTTTGGACGGTAAATATGGTAAATCAATTGAAAATGTTATAACCTAAAATAAAGGCATTTTGTGTCTATTACATAGTTGTAACAAAAGGTGAAAACTTTGTAAAACCGGCATATAACGAAAAAATAAAATTTTAAGAACAAGAACATTTTTCTTTTAAAAATACGCGGACTGGAGACTCATTTTCGACTTATAGTTTCTTCTGCATTTTCTCTTAGAATTATCTAGAGAAACCGAAAATATCACTCGATTTGTCGAAAAATTGTCGTCTGAACAGTTTGACCACCTTAATGTACATATTTTTAAAGTTCTTATTTTTTACAACGAGATGTCTAACACTTGTTTGCCAAAAACCGGGACATTTGGCGTCCCGGCATGTGTTGCACCGGTACCGGGTCATAGCTGTAAATTCCGGGACAGTCCCGCCGAAAACGGGACGGTTGCCAACCGTGTTATGGGTAAAATTTGTTAGTGGAATTTTTGTTTTTGAACTTTTGCTGTGACCTTGTTATATGAATTCGCCTTGAAATAAATTGTATTCCTTTATAAAATAATAAAACATTCAACAAAAAAGGTATAAATATGTAGTACATAAAAGTGGGCCCAAATCATGGCATCCGTGACCGAATGAAACACGATTCGAATCGAATGAAGCAAAATGAAAGCTGTTTTCTCTCAAATACATTTTGAGCTGAAAAAGCGAATTCGCTACCAAAAGCTGTAAAGAAAATTCCGATTCGAATTTGATTCGATCCCGGATGTCTTTATTCTGGCCCTGTTTTACAATAAAACAAACAATTACTCTGCACTTCAAAATTTTTTGATTAAAATTAGTGTTGAAATGATTTATGTTTGCACACCATTTATTTGGCAGTCTCCCACAAAAAACGTATTGCAAACGAAAAATATTTCCATAAACAGTTGGTTATGGTCAAAGTTAACTCCTCATGTTTATTTTAGGTATGTTCCATGATAAAATATGTATACACTGTGTTCATTTAAATCTCTTTGCTTTCTTTCGGGAAAATATTGGTAGATTTTTAGCCTTTGTTGGTAGAAATGGTAGAAAATAAAAAACAGCTAAAATGTTGGTAGATCTACCAATAAAGTGGTAAAGTCCGTGCACTGACTACTCTAACTCGACCACAACTCTAAACCTGGTCTCCCGCTCTCCCTCAGATAATTAATAACAAAATCGGTAAAAATATCGATAACAAAATCGATAAATATCGGCAACAAAATCGATAACAAAATCGATTCTTATCGACAACAAAATCGATAAAAATATCCATAACAAAATCGATAAATATCGATAACAAAATCGATAAATATCGATAAAAAATCGCGAAATACCGATAGCAAAATCGATAAATAAAGAAATCAAAATCGATAGATATCGATAAATATCTGCGAAAAATCAAGATATATCGATAACAAAATCGATAAATATCGATAACAAAATTGATAAAAATATCGATAAGAAAATTGATAGAAAATTGATAAAAAATATCACTAACAAAATAGTTAAAAATATTTGTAACAATACCGATAAAAATTTCGATAAAGAAATCGATAATAAAACCGATATCGATAAGTCCGAGAATCCTGAAAATTTCTACAATCCCAAAATAGTTCCCAGATTGAGTCTCTGTGTCTCTCTCTATATCCTTTCCTCTTTAATTACCTTTATTTTAATCTTTCTTCCCCTCTCTTCATCTTTACTTTTATCGGTATCCTCATCCTCCTCTTTGTCTTTACTTTTATGTTTATCATTTTCTTCGTCTACATATTCCCCTTCACCTTTGCCCTTATATATATAAGTAAAGTATTTAAATTTACCTTGGTCTTCAATTTTGCCTTTATCTTTCCGCATCTTTGTTTTTGTCTTTATTTTTACCTTTGCCTTTATCCCTTTCTTTATCTATGTACGTATTCACCTTAACTTTCATTCTTGTATTGGTCTTTTTCTAAGTGTTATTCTTTAACTTTTTATTAGCAAATTTTTGTTAAATTAATACCCTATGCATACACACAAGAAGCACTTGTTTCAGCTCCAACCATTTCCGTTGCATCATTCCCGTCTCCATTTCGGTTGCATCACTTCCGTATGCAGTTTCCTTTGAATTTGCCAATTTACTCCCAACCAACCAACAGCCGCTAAAGAAGTTTCACTTCAAAAAAAAATAAAATCAAGTTACTGATGAAGAAAATCGATGGATAAAGACGAAATAATGAGTGGTCAAATAAAAATGCGCACGATTATTTGTATCAAAATTGAGCACGAGTGAATGTTACTCATACGCCGCGTATACAAAAAATCTATGCGCATTTTCATTTGACCACTCATTATTTGGTATTTATCCATCGATTTTCTTCATCAGTAACTTGTTTTTTTTTTTTTTTAACAGAACAGGCTTTAATACAAATGCAAACATTTGGCACAGAACTGGTTTTATTTTAATTCTTCTTCTGTTAAAGTTTGATGTTTTTTAATCTTTTCATTAAAAAATAAAAAAAGCTGGAATGATTAATTAATTTGTCAGAAACTATAAGCTCTATCGGAAAGTGATGTATATACGGTTTATGGAGAATTTCACTGGCTTTCATTTGGCGTATTTTATATTAAGATTTTTAAATTAATTCCAATTTTTGCTTTAAGCTGAATAACGATAAATTGCAAATATCTCAAAAACAAATTAAAATTTGTGATCCAGTGTTACTGGTTTACAGCAAATGTGTTATATGGATGCCACTATCCAATTCCTAGTTTGCTAGTAAAAATAAATAAATAATATAAAGTACGGCAAATGAAAGCTAATGATATTCTCCATGAACCGTATATATGTACATCACTTTCTGTTTCCGATAGGGCTTATAGTTTCTGAAAAACTAATTAACAGAAGAAAAATTTTAAAAATAACAGGTTGTGTGCCAAATTTTTGCATTTGTGCTAAAGCCTGTTCTGTAACAAAAAAAAAATTAAATTACGAATGAGGAAAATCGATGGATAAATAAGAAATAATGAGTGGGCAAATGGATATACGTAAAGATTTTTTGTATGAAACATAAGCAGGAAAGAAAGTTCTCATACGCCACGTACACCTAAGTAACATACTTTTCTGCTCATATTTCATACAAAAAATCATTGCGCATTTTCATTGGACCACTCATTATTTCTTACTTATCCATCGATTTTCTTCATCAGTAACTTGATTCTTTTTGTAACAGAACAGGCTTTAGTACAAATACAAAAATTTGGCACAGAACCTGTTATTTTTTTAATTTATGTTCTGTTAAAGTTTGATTTTTTTTATCAACGACCATTCGATAGTGCAAAAAAATAAAACCATTCGATAGTATCAATAGTATCATCGATAGCTTTACAACTCTACTATCAGTCCTATCGGAAAGTAATGTATATATGGTTTATGGAGAATTTTATTAGCTTTGATTTGACGTATCTCATTTTAAGATTGTTAAATTGGTTTGTATATCTTATACGTATACTTTATACGTGAGTAAGTGGAACCACTTTTTGTTTTAAGCTGAATAACGGTAAATTGCAAATATCTCGAAAACGTATCCATAGAAAAAAAATTAACTCGATTTTCACCGGAATCGGAACTCGGAATCACCGAGCAATTCTACATAGACATTGGATAGTGGCGTCTGGAGAACAAAAACCAAACTAAAGTTTGTAATCCAGTGTAATTAGACGTCCTTCCCCTATAAATATTTAATTTCAAACATTTGCAATTTTAAATGTCGTAACAGGTCTTTTTGAAACATTTTGAGTTAAAATGTTCATACAAATAATTTTGGCTTCCTAAATCGGCCAAATACCCCTATGGGCATCGTCATGAAATCAGCTAACACCACCTTGTATATATATATTCGCCTTGGAGTGAGCCTTATAAACTTTTCATATGCATAGTATGAGTAGGATTGCCAGACGCGATTTACCAAAAAAAATTACTAATTTGTGATGTATTATGCAAAAATTTTCCGTCATCCCTTGTCAAATTTGGTTTGGAGACAAACCGGTTTCGGCGTTGTGCCATCTTCAGGGTAATTTTTCGTCCTGATGTTTAAGTAACGCAATTCGAATACAAAAATATTTACATTAATTCACAGAAGTAAAATATGTATGTATATTTTCATGCGTTTCGCACGTGGAAAACATTCTTTGAAAGGGTGTTAATTCAAAACTTGGAATTTTTGATATTATGCACTCAAAATGTCCCTAACCGTGTATTTACTTCTGTGCATTTTTGGCCCATAATATAAGACTGTGCAACACATTTTGTAACGGGGAAACGATAAAACTGATCTAGAGTAACAAACAGGGTTTCGGAGCAAGGATTTTTTTCATCGCTCCGCTCTAGCTCCGTTCCCCTTATTTATTTGCTCCGAACTCCGATCCTAGCGATTAAAAAACTGTTTTTATTTATTTAACTACTTAGTACATATCGAGCCCTAACGGCCAAAAAATTTTCTGAAATTTTTTATTTTCCCTTTTGATGCAGAACATATACATGTATGTACAGCTACATATTTATATGATCCAATAGTATTTTGTCTTGTAAATAATATGGCAGATATTAACACAACAAGCAAAAAATTAGAAAATGGATCTGAAAAGGGAAAAAAGTGGATTAAATGCGGATTTTTGTCCGTTTACAGATTCCATTTTCAGATACTTTGACGATCGGTTTTTCCACTGAAGTATGCGGCAAAAAATGAATGCACATAAAAAATACCGAAAATCGTGGTGAGCAGTTACGTTTTGGGCTGCTTTTCTGAAATTTTTCCTTCCTCTGCACGCTCAGCCATATCCGACTACGTATACATGCTTTCAAATGTTCAGCTTGAACAAATAAAATACAATTATTGCTTTCAAATAACAACATTTTCCAGATAAGAAAATGAATGAAAATTGTAGTAGTTTTCTGCTCGTTTCCGGGTACGAAAACCGCACTTAGTTTTTGGATACGTAAATGAAGTCGTTTTCCGTTCGTTTATAGATACGGAGAATTGTACGAAGCCGCACCGTCGGCAAAGTTTGCGTTTCTCTACTGGCAGGAAAATCATTGTTTTTTTTCTTTGCCGTTCAAATTTACGTGGTAATTACCGTGAATGCTGGGCATTGTGCAATTAACAGTATTTCCAAGTAAAAATAAGAATAGAATTTATTGGCACGGTTGATTTCAGTGGCAAAGAAAAAATAAGTAAATTTAATTTTCTTAAGTAGGTGAGAAGCAAATAAATTTTTTTAGCTCTTTGTTCCAGCCCTAATAACAATGCTTGCTTTTAAAAGATATTGGCGTCCAAAACTTGGATCTCGCAGCACATGTAAAAAAATTTATTTCTCATTACTAGAGTGATATTTAATATCTTTTGCCATTTTGCCCTACGAAATAAGAACGACCCATTATTAGTAATAATAACATTCAATCTGTTCTCCGTATTAAAAAGTTTAAACCATTCGTAATGTAACTTTTGTGAAAAATTCACTACTTAGCTGCTACGAAAATTTATATTCTTCTTCTTCTTTGTTGGCGCTGTAACCGTCTAAGCGATTTTGGCCGAGTCCAAAACAGCACACCAGACATTTCTCCTCTGTGCTAACTGACGCCAATTGGAAATGCCAAGTGAAGCCAAGTCCTTCTCCACCTGGTCTTTCCAACGCAGAGGAGGCNCCAGCATCGCGGCCCGCGTTGAATATTTTCAGAGCAGGAGCGTTTCTGTGCTTTCGAACGACATTGCCAAGCTACCGGAGCCGCTGAATTTTAATTCGCTGTAGTATGTCTATATCGTTGTAAAGCTCTTACAACTCATCGTTAAATCGTCTGAGATATTCGCTATCACCAACGCGTAAAGGTCCGTAAATCTTTCGCAGAATCTTTCTCTCGAAAACTCCAAGAGCCGCCTCATCAGATGCTTTCATTGTCCATGCCTCCGCGCCATACACCAGGACAGGCATGATTAATGACTTATAGAGTGTGAAAATTTATTGTGAATTTAAATTATTTGTTTTTGTTATTTTATGGTTTTGTAACAATTATATTCAACAATTTTTATTGAGCTTGAGGCCGTTTTTAATGAAAAACTTATTGTGGAAAAGCAACAATAATTTGAAAAAATGGTAG
>NW_016161768.1:40580-48648 GCF_001687245.7 Rhagoletis zephyria | reverse complement strand
TGGGAGAAAAGGCAGCAAAATTACTTTTTTTGAAATATAATATGCTCATATTGAACTCTGACTACAAGATTAAAACACTGTATAGTTTAAGTTACTCGTTATTTATATATCTACACTAGCCAATGCCCGCTTGAATCGCGGCGCCTAATAAGATCTTTTGCGTTGGAAAATAAAAAAAATAGCGTTTGAAAGCAAAAGCGGTCTGTAAAGTAATAACTAAGGAGCAGAATCCTCCTCACACATAGGCCAAGAATAGTAGCGCAGTGTTACCATATGGAATACTAATCCCTTTCGATGTCAGGAGTTTTACCGATGGTCTTATTTCCACCTGTGGAAATCTCTGCCAAGCGCGCATAATATTCTTCTATGATCTTGCAACTTCTGCATCAGATGAGCGTTTTCAGTTATAGGACAGGATGAAAAGTTTTCCCGTACATTGGCTAAAAGAGTCATGTGATCTCTTGAATATCGTTCAAATGAAGCCATTGATATACCTACCGCGTTCCTTCTCGGCAGGATGTGGTCGAATCTTTGCTTGTCAATTTGCCTCTTTTACAATTCATTTTAATATTTATGAGCTGGTTCCTTTGAGACTTACTCCTGTAATAACGGCCACCCGAGCAATTTCGTCAATCGGAGGTTGCGGTTTTTATATGCATACTTAAACTCATCCTTGATTTAGCCATCTGAAAAGTAAATTCGTCTAAAACAAACATAACGGCAGACCAAACCCCGTGTGGATTTCTATATATTTCGGCTACAGCGTCATCCCTGGGTCCCTTGTCTGCAAACCCATTTCTGGTCATGAAATGAATACGCATTATGAATTTGAATCAGATTTTATAAAAAATACGGATTTTCTAATTACATAAACTCCAGCGGATCCATTTTTAGGAAACGTTGCGAATTTGAACGAAATCGGTTAATAAATACGACTTTTATAAGTAACTCTACTCCAGCACCACCAGTGTGTTTTCTAGTAGGCTATAATAGGACAGTATATGCAGTATATGGACAATTTGACTGAGCTCTATCCAGTGGTTTTTGAGTTTAGTCCGAACAACAAAAACGGCTATCATTTTATGTATGTATATGTTCCGAATGAAAAAAATCATCATGAAAGTAATAAACGTTTCGAACTTGCATTTACAAAATCGGTTCAGAAATGCGGCTTTTATAAAAAGTTCGACTCCAGCACCACCTAGCGGGCCGTTTTTGGCAAATGCCTTTTCTATCATGCAGGTAGCTCACATTTTGAATTTGAACGAAATCGGTTCATAAATACGACTTTTATAAATAAGACGAGTCCTGCAGCACCCAGCGGGTCCATTTTTGGTAAACGTATTTTTCATCATGTTGGTAGTATACCTTTTGACTTTGAAAGAAATCGGTCCATAAATACGATTTATATAAATAACTCGATTCCAGCGCCACCTAGCGGGCCTATTTTTCGCATACATACTTCTCATCATAGATACCGCAAGTTATAATATGAACCAAATCGGTTCATAAATACGACCTTTATAAATAATTCGACTCCAGGGCCACCTAGCGAGTTTTCTAGTAGCCTATAATAGGACCATATATGCAAGGTATAATCTCTGAAAATTTGAAAAAAAAAATCTATCGAGTTGTTTTTAGTCAAGTCCGAACAACGAAAACGGCTATTATATTATATATATAGATACATACATATATTAACCTTCATATCAATTCTGGTCTATTACATGCGCCCCACGCTTTTCATTTTGAATCTCATAAATTGTTTATAATGAATTTTGCTAAAATTTCAAAATCAAAAGTTATCAAAACAAATTCTATGGGACTGAGAATTATTATTTTCTACTTTTTAGTCCATTTATAAAAGCGTTGTATATTAAAAAGTTTTTTTTTTTTATATTATTTATTAAAATATATACTGGCTATGTGGGTAGAAAATTTTTAGCGTAAAATGGTTGTGCTAGGTGACGCCAATGAGATATTTCGAAAAACTATATTTATGGTCCGATTTGGTTCGAATTTTTTCGTATGTAGTTGAAACATAATTAATAATAGATTTCCAAAAAATTTACCCTGAATTGGCCCTGAAGTTAAAAATTAGAAGTGGATTCGACATAAAATGCATGATTTATTTGCGTTGAAAATTCATTTAAAAGCAATATTAACCATAATATAACGATGGAAACTTGGTGACAGGTAATAAGATCAACGGAAATAAGGTCAATTGACTGTATTTCCCACCCTGGTGCGAAATAAAGTCAATTGACATTATTACCGTTTTAAAAACGAAATGAAATCCATTGAAATTATTTCCCTTTCAAACATTAAATTTGTTTAGCTTCGCGGCGGCCCGCGTCAGCGAGCCATACCGCGCGCGCCGCGCTCGCGCCCCGCGTAACCCGTTCGACCGGCGCGCCCACCACGTCACGCTACGCCGCGGACCCCCCGCCCCCCTTCCCGGTCTCCCGCCGTGCTTTATTTTTGGATGCCAACTTGGCTCAAACCGTGCCATTTGTCCCTATTTTACTTCAAATGGCACTTAATTTTTCAATTTGGCACAAAGTGCCAAAATGGTACTTTTGTAAAAAAAATTACATTTCAATACATTTTTGTGAAATCCTTTGCGTGCACTTCTTTTTCTCAACTAAAATTTTCTAATTTATAAAGGCTATTCAACTGGTTTATCTTATTTTATCATTGCACTTTTGTTTGGGAAATGTAGCTTTATTTGATTGCTAAATGTGAATGATTAAAAGGAATGGCACCTTTTTTGCACTTTTATTTTTCTATTTGTCACATTTTGGCACTTTTTTTATCCTCAATATGGCACCTCATAACTAAGGATAGTTGCCAGCCCTAATTGGAAGCTGTGTTTTGGGGCAACAACTTGTCTGCAGTAAAAAGCATATAATTTGTGTTTCAAACGTGTGTGAAAACCAATCAATTAACTTATATGATCTCGGTTCCGATATTAAATAATCAATAATTGTTTATACCCGCATTTTGGCACATTGGCTCGTTGAATGTGCCATCTAATAAATAGTGTCGTCAATCTCCTTAGCTGGTTTTAAATGATGTCGTCACAAATTGCTGGCGGAGACATGAATACAGTGTAAGAAAATTCTTTTTCTATAATTGTTTCCTTATAGAAAAGTTGGTTTCTTTTCCACCTTAGACATTCCGAATTCGTTCAAAATATGCTAATTTAAAACACAGAGTTCTTTCAGTGTTTTTGGACATGGACTGTTTCTTCAATTTAATAGTGTTCGCTTTATTTTTGTGGAAATGAAACATGTTTTGCAAGTTATGGATCATTTCTACACTCTTTCTTCAAATATTTCTCGTAGTCCAGCTGTGCGCAGGTGTTTAGTTTTTCGCATCGTGTTTTTACATATTCGTAATATAAATTTTTTTAATAAAATCAATTAGTTCATGATTGTGTGTGGATTAATATCTCAACACTGAGGATTTGGCAATAATCTTTTTCATCTATTAAAAAACAACACTTACGGGGCAATGTTTATTATAAGAACAACATTTTTTTCTATGAATCGACATACTTTAAGCATTGTTGACGCTATTTCCATTTGAATGGGGAAATAGCGTCAATGATTTTATTTCCAAATTTTTGTTGACTTTATTTTGCTTTTGAAAAGGTAATAATGTCAATTGACTTTACTTCACACCAGGGTGGGAAATAAACTCAATTGACCTTATTTCCATTGACCTTATTACCTGACACCGGAAATTTATGTCACGTGACGTGACGTCAACGTAAAAGAAAATTTAAACAAGTTGCATTCAAAATATCTAAAAACAACTAGAATTACTCCAAATCATATCAAACAAGTTTCATGAAAAGAGCCATCCACAATTCGCAGAGGTTTGCGATTTTGTAAGAAAAGAAAAAATCGACTTCCATTTTTGTCACGTAATGACACTATCTTTAATTGGTTATACTTACGGACCATGCGGTTCGATTGCTTTCGTTTTTCCTTGTTTGTGCCTCATTGAAACGTACGACTGTTACGTATGTGTATTTTTTCGGTGGTTTATTTCAGTAATTTTTAAGTGATTTTTTGTTCAAATGTAATTAAAATGAAGTGCGCGGTGATTGGATGCAAAAACACGTACAAAAATAATAAATTGGTTAGCACAAACATGTGCACAACATTGCTTACAGTTTTTCTTTATGCTTCGTCTTCATATTCTTTGTTTACTTTTCACAGAAAATAACATGGCGCCGAAATTACAAACGTCAGCCAGAAAATTACTTTGTTTTTTTATTTTTGCGCCATCTTGTCAGATCTNTTACTTTTGCGCCATCTTGTCAGATCTTGTGTAGTTGGATCATGGAGTAAAAGCATAGCAAAATAACACAATATTCCGATTACGAAGGGAAAAAACAATGTAGCAACTCGGACCTGTTTACACATATGCATATATACATACCTATGTGCGAAATTATAGCAGTGCGACATTTTGACCAGTTTTGACTATTCTTCTTTATATTGATTTTATTATTTTTATATAATGACCCTTATTCTAATTTTTAAGGGATTTTAATTTCCACTTTTGTAATCTATGAGTAATAAATGAATGTTTGTTATATACTGGCTAAATATCTATAATTTGTGATTGTGCCAAAACTGAATGAATTGTGCCAAAAGTGCCCTTGTGAATGAAAGTACCAAAAATGGCACTATTGTGACCACTGTTGCCAACTTAGTGCTTTTCGCACTAAATTTAGTGCTTTTCTTAATTCAACACGCGAAAATTTTTGAGTTTGGTTATTGGTGCGTTTTTTGGTGCTTTTTTTTAGATTGAAGACACCAAAACTGTAAATCTGAAACAAAAATGTAAGTTAAATTTAGAGCAATTGGAAGTTTCGTAAAGAACTTTGCCAAAATGGAAATAACATCATGGCAATCATAAGCGAAAGAGCATCTGTTTGGCAAAATAAAAATATGTGGCAGCACTTTCAATCATACCAGAATTACATACGGTAATTTGCCATTGCCTGCAAAAACGTCCATGTTGCTGGGACCAGGAATCGATTTTTAGACCTTTAGTTTGGGCTGAATTTGGTCTATTTTTTACGAATATTAAACAAAGCAATAGCATATCCTAACAGTAAAATGAATAATCGAGTAGGCAGCTTTTTTTACACAAAACGATTTTTTCCACTATGCGCTTCACTTTAAAAAGGGGAAACTTCCACACTTCCACATATTTCCTGAAACTTAATTTTTTGTTGTTACTTTCGTTTGATAGGAATTGTAGAAAAAATTAAGCAAAAAGAAGAAAAATTAATTGTTAAACAGCGCAAATCTAAGCGGAACGGCAACGCGGGGCACAGCTGCAATTAGAAAATCGTCGCGTCGTTTGGACGAATATATTTGAATTTATAGTAAATAGAATAAGTTCGACCGCCGAGCAAGAAACATTAATTTTTATTAATTTGAATCGGCATACAATTTTATATGCATGCAAAGTCCATTAACTCCTCCAATAAAAAAATTTGGTGCTTTTTCGAGAAAAAACGCGATTTTTCTTGGGTTTTAGTGCTTTTTCAAACTCAAAACTTGGCAACACTGATTGTGACTACTTTTCCATCACTGGGCTATACTCTAACATACTACAAATAGACGATTTTTGCAGGGACTGCTTTTAATCATATCGACACGAACAAAACCAAAATTTTTCATGCATAATTACTCTCGTGTGTTTTGGGCGATTGGCAGGAAATGATCAGAAAAGCAACCTGAATGTAAATATTTTTTCCGCAGTAAAAATCAGGGTACGAAAAATAAACTGTACAAAACAATTCCCATTTGCTCATCGATCATCATATCATTTGTGGTTTTGTACAGTTTTTTTTATAGTCAGAAACAAATCGTGGGATTCACTGTCATTTTCCCCAACGAGAAATGTTTGCTTTTCGTTTGTGACAATTGTACCATTGTATTGTACGTTTTATATGTATGCAAACGTTTCAATTACGTGAAAAATATTTTTTTTCTGTAAATTTTCATATCTAATTCAATTAAAGAACATTTTTATTTCTTTTTTATTCATTGCAGGCATTCGTTTTGTATTTAGTTATTGCATATATGTACATACATACATATATTTTTCTCTGTACGATTCATTTCGTTTGTTGTTTCGTCTGTGACTACTAAACTACTGTAGTGTACTATCGCCAAAGTGAACTCAGCCGTTTGGTTTTCGTATTGGACCGAACTGTTGAAGTAATAAACGAAACGAAATAGTAACGTACAATATAGTTTATTTTCGTACCCTGGTAAAAATAACCGACATGCCATTCAATAGGGGTCTTCATCTAAAATGATAAAGGGATAAATTGCTTAAATTTAACAGTTTATCCGCACTTTCATGAACACACCTTGGTAAAAAATTGCACAAAATTTTTTATTATTTAACTTATCTGGCTAGTTTCGTTTCATTCTTACCTCCTTCGTTGTGTTGATTTGCTTTTTATGTTTTCATAGCAAAAGCTACCACCTGGAAGCCGGTCAGGGTTGAATTTTGCTGAAATTTATACGTTTATCCACCAAAATCGTTTGATAAAGTGCTAAACTTCGGTTAAATAGATTTCCATACAAAGTTTGACAGTTCATTTATCAAAATGATAAATTTATAGTTTTATCAAGTTTATCAACCGTTTATCAGTTTTGATGAAGACCCCTAATGTGTTCTAATTTTGACAGCGGGTGCCCGTTAGACCGTTACCCGCTATCCGCTGCAATTCTGTTTACCACATTATGCGGTAACATATATATTTATACAAAATAATATTCCGAAGAATTGATAAACCCCTCCTTATTTGAAGTAGGTTTAAAAAATACAAAACTTGCTAAAATACCGCGTCCCTATATACATGCGTTTCTTCAATGTACGTATTTTATGCGTAGGTTTATAATTTGTGAACTCATATGTGATTTAGAAAGAAAACTGTGCTAAAAATTTTGTGATGTCACTAAGGTAATATTGATTTTTAGTTTAAATTGAAATAAATTGAAATAGTTAATTTTTTCAGTAATGGTAAAGGCTATTTTCAGCCGTAAAGCCAATGTCGAATTGTGTGCTTCTTCGAGCGTATTTTTAAATTAAGATTTTTTGGGATCGAAAAGATTTTTTTTATCTTTAAAATCTTATTTTGACATTTTTTTTTGAAAAAATTAAGATTTTTACAGCACTTTCTCTGGCTCTATGCTGGGTTCGAACCATGATAAAAATATAGTAAGGTAGAACCGCTGAGAGTCACTTTTGAAATTCTTGACGTTTCCAAACAATTTAATTTTTAAATTTACTCACACACACATTTTCATTTTCAATCTCAAGCAACAACAATTTCGAACAATTTCAATTTTTTATTTTCATTTTTGTATGATTTTAAAATGTTGGCAAACTTCAAAAAAAAATTATGGCCGACAAATTGAGAGAACGGTTCTACCTTGCTATGTTTTTATCATGGTTCGAACTACGAAAGGGGAGTGGAAATTAAGTTTTGTTATATAGAAGATTTGTATTTCCTATTAAAAAAAAAATATTTCTCCTGGTATCACTGTATTCTGGAACTAAGAGGCTAAAGCTGCCTTTACAAGGGTCGATTTCCGTCGACTGTAAAATCGACTAGCCAAAGTATTTACATTTTACGGTTGAGTTGTCATTTACACGGGTCGATTTTGGTTGAACGACAAAAATCTACTAGAAAATCGACCCGTGTAAAGGCAGCTTAGGGGGGGGGGGAGTGAAATAACACAAACGGCAATAACGCAAAATTTGCTTTATTTCACTTTTAAATGGGAAATAATACCAAAATCTGAGTTTTGCTTTATTTCCAACAAAGGTTGGAAATAAAACAAATTTTGCCTTATTTCCCATTGCTTATTTATACTATTTGTAAAAAAAACACAGTTTACTGACAGAAGATAAAAGAACTTTGTTTATTCCAAAAACACAATTAAACAAAAGCACATTGAACAGGTAATATCAGTATAGCAGCTGATTTGATTTTTTTCAAATTATTTGTTCTCGAAAATGT
>NW_016161768.1:40002-40386 GCF_001687245.7 Rhagoletis zephyria | reverse complement strand
GAAAGTTGCAACAATTTTCATTTTTTCAATTTAAATTTTTTATCTTTCTCGTGTTTCGCATGGCACGCTTTGATGTAGGAGAAAAAAATCAGGGCTCGAATCGGCACATTTTTCGGATTAAAGCTGATGCCACATAAAACATTTGCTTCGCTTTACGTGACAGATTCGCTTTGACAGCTAAGATGAATTGTATGAAAATGCACAAAGCATGCCACATAGATCATTGAAGCTGCAGCGCGAAGCGAAAAGATGGCCAACTCCCATCTTTTTGCGCGCTTTGACAATCAGCCGGTTTAATATTTATTTTGTTTCGTCCAAATTCGAGTATTCATGCTGAAACATAAAACTCAATTACATTGCTGATAATTTTAAAGCAAAATATCT